>NC_073693.1:8078975-8179733 GCF_029784155.1 Uranotaenia lowii | reverse complement strand
TAATGACAAAAATGACAAAGAATGACAAAAATGACAAAAATGACAAAAATGACAAAAATGACAAAAATGACAAAAATGACAAAAATGACAAAAATGACAAAAATGACAAAAATGACAAAAATGACAAAATGACAAAAATGACAAAAATGACAAAAATGACAAAAATGACAAAAATGACAAAAATGATAAAAATGACAAAAATGACAAAAATGACAAAAATGACAAAAATGACAAAAATGACAAAAATGACAAAAATGACAAAAATGACAAAAATGACAAAATGACAAAAATGACAAAAATGACAAAAATGACAAAATGACAAAAATGACAAAAATGACAAAAATGACAAAAATGACAAAAATGACAAAAATGACAAAAATGACAAAAATGACAAAAATGACAAAAATGACAAAAATGACAAAAATGACAAAAATGACAAAAATGACAAAAATGACAAAAATGACAAAAATGACAAAAATGACAAAAATGACAAAAATGACAAAAATGACAAAAATGACAAAAATGACAAAAATGACAAAAATGACAAAAATGACAAAAATGACAAAATGACAAAAATGACAAAAATGACAAAAATGACAAAAATGACAAAAATGACAAAAATGACAAAAATGACAAAAATGACAAAAATGACAAAATGACAAAAATGACAAAAATGACAAAAATGACAAAAATGACAAAAATGCCAAAAATGACAAAAATGACAAAAATGCCAAAAATGACAAATATGACAAAAATGACAAAAATGACAAAAATGACAAAAATGACAAAAATGACAAAAATGACAAAAATGACAAAAATGACAAAAATGACAAAAATGACAAAATGACAAAAATGACAAAAATGACAAAAATGACAAAAATGACAAAAATGACAAAAATGACAAAAATGACAAAAATGACAAAAATGACAAAAATGACAAAAATGACAAAAATGACAAAAATGACAAAAATGACAAAAATGACAAAAATGACAAAAATGACAAAAATGACAAAAATGACAAAAATGACAAAAATGACAAAAATGACAAAAATGACAAAAATGACAAAAATGACAAAAATGACAAAAATGACAAAAATGACAAAAATGACAAAAATGACAAAAATGACAAAAATGACAAAAATGACAAAAATGACAAAAATGACAAAAATGACAAAAATGACAAAAATGACAAAAATGACAAAAATGACAAAAATGACAAAAATGACAAAAATGACAAAAATGACAAAAATGACAAAAATGACAAAAATGACAAAAATGACAAAAATGACAAAAATGATAAAATTGACAAAAATAACAAAAATGACAAAAATGACAAAAATGACAAAAATGACAAAAATGACAAAAATGACAAAAATGACAAAAATGACAAAAATGACAAAAATGACAAAAATGACAAAAATGACAAAAATGACAAAAATGACAAAAATGACAAAAATGACAAAATGACAAAAATGACAAAAATGACAAAAATGACAAAAATGACAAAAATGACAAAAATGACAAAAATGACAAAAATGACAAAAATGACAAAAATGACAAAAATGACAAAAATGACAAAAATGACAAAAATGACAAAAATGACAAAAATGACAAAAATGACAAAAATGACAAAAATGACAAAAATGACAAAAATGACAAAAATGACAAAATGACAAAAATGACAAAAATGACAAAAATGACAAAAATGACAAAAATGACAAAAATGACAAAATGACAAAAATGACAAAAATGACAAAATGACAAAAATGACAAAAATGACAAAAATGACAAAAATGACAAAATGACAAAAATGACAAAAATGACAAAAATGACAAAAATGACAAAAATGACAAAAATGACAAAAATGACAAAAATGACAAAAATGACAAAAATGACAAAAATGACAAAAATGACAAAAATGACAAAAATGACAAAAATGACAAAAATGACAAAATGACAAAAATGACAAAAATGACAAAAATGACAAAAATGACAAAAATGACAAAAATGACAAAAATGACAAAAATGACAAAAATGACAAAAATGACAAAAATGACAAAAATGACAAAAATGACAAAAATGACAAAATGACAAAAATGACAAAAATGACAAAATGACAAAAATGACAAAAATGACAAAAATGACAAAAATGACAAAAATGACAAAAATGACAAAAATGACAAAAATGACAAAAATGACAAAATGACAAAAATGACAAAAATGACAAAAATGACAAAAATGACAAAAATGACAAAAATGACAAAATGACAAAAATGACAAAAATGACAAAAATGACAAAAATGACAAAAATGACAAAAATGACAAAAATGACAAAAATGACAAAAATGACAAAAATGACAAAAATGACAAAAATGACAAAAATGACAAAATGACAAAAATGACAAAAATGACAAAAATGACAAAATGACAAAAATGACAAAAATGACAAAAATGACAAAAATGACAAAATGACAAAAATGACAAAAATGACAAAAATGACAAAAATGACAAAAATGACAAAAATGACAAAAATGACAAAAATGACAAAAATGACAAAAATGACAAAAATGACAAAAATGACAAAAATGACAAAAATGACAAAATGACAAAATGACAAAAATGACAAAAATGACAAAAATGACAAAAATGACAAAAATGACAAAAATGACAAAAATGACAAAAATGACAAAAATGACAAAAATGA
This sequence comes from Uranotaenia lowii, assembly GCF_029784155.1. Classification (NCBI taxonomy): domain Eukaryota; kingdom Metazoa; phylum Arthropoda; class Insecta; order Diptera; family Culicidae; genus Uranotaenia; species Uranotaenia lowii. The sequence goes on along the minus strand of NC_073693.1, from coordinate 8,177,029 downwards.
CAAAAATGACAAAAATGACAAAAATGACAAAAATGACAAAATGACAAAAATGACAAAAATGACAAAAATGACAAAAATGACAAAAATGACAAAAATGACAAAAATGACAAAAATGACAAAAATGACAAAAATGACAAAAATGACAAAAATGACAAAAATGACAAAAATGACAAAAATGACAAAAATGACAAAAATGACAAAAATGACAAAAAATGACAAAAATGACAAAAATGACAAAAATGACAAAAATGACAAAAATGACAAAAATGACAAAAATGACAAAAATGACAAAAATGACAAAAATGACAAAAATGACAAAAATGACAAAAATGACAAAAATGACAAAAATGACAAAAATGACAAAAATGACAAAAATGACAAAAATGACAAAATGACAAAAATGACAAAAATGACAAAAATGACAAAAAATGACAAAAATGACAAAAATGACAAAATGACAAAAATGACAAAAATGACAAAAATGACAAAAATGACAAAATGACAAAAATGACAAAAATGACAAAAATGACAAAAATGACAAAAATGACAAAAATGACAAAAATGACAAAAATGACAAAAATGACAAAAATGACAAAAATGACAAAAATGACAAAAATGACAAAAATGACAAAAATGACAAAATGACAAAAATGACAAAAATGACAAAAATGACAAAAATGACAAAAATGACAAAAATGACAAAAATGACAAAAATGACAAAAATGACAAAAATGACAAAAATGACAAAAATGACAAAAATGACAAAAATGACAAAAATGACAAAAATGACAAAAATGACAAAAATGACAAAAATGACAAAAATGACAAAAATGACAAAAATGACAAAAATGACAAAAATGACAAAAATGACAAAAATGACAAAAATGACAAAAATGACAAAAATGACAAAAATGACAAAAATGACAAAAATGACAAAAATGACAAAAATGACAAAAATGACAAAAATGACAAAAATGACAAAAATGACAAAAATGACAAAAATGACAAAAATGACAAAAATGACAAAAATGACAAAAATGACAAAAATGACAAAAATGACAAAAATGACAAAAATGACAAAAATGACAAAAATGACAAAAATGACAAAAATGACCAAAAATGACAAAAATGACAAAAATGACAAAAATGACAAAAATGACAAAAATGACAAAAATGACAAAAATGACAAAAATGACAAAAATGACAAAAATGACAAAAATGACAAAAATGACAAAAATGACAAAAATGACAAAAATGACAAAAATGACAAAAATGACAAAAATGACAAAAATGACAAAAATGACAAAAATGACAAAAATGACAAAAATGACAAAAATGACAAAAATGACAAAAATGACAAAAATGACAAAAATGACAAAAATGACAAAAATGACAAAAATGACAAAAATGACAAAAATGACAAAAATGACAAAAATGACAAAAATGACAAAAATGACAAAAATGACAAAAATGACAAAAATGACAAAAATGACAAAAATGACAAAAATGACAAAAATGACAAAAATGACAAAAATGACAAAAATGACAAAAATGACAAAAATGACAAAAATGACAAAAATGACAAAAATGACAAAAATGACAAAAATGACAAAAATGACAAAAATGACAAAAATGACAAAAATGACAAAAATGACAAAAATGACAAAAATGACAAAAATGACAAAAATGACAAAAATGACAAAAATGACAAAAATGACAAAAATGACAAAAATGACAAAAATGACAAAAATGACAAAAATGACAAAAATGACAAAAATGACAAAAATGACAAAAATGACAAAAATGACAAAAATGACAAAAATGACAAAAATGACAAAAATGACAAAAATGACAAAAATGACAAAAATGACAAAAGTGACAAAAATGACAAAAATGACAAAAATGACAAAAATGACAAAAATGACAAAAATGACAAAAATGACAAAAATGACAAAAATGACAAAAATGACAAAAATGACAAAAATGACAAAAATGACAAAAATGACAAAAATGACAAAAATGACAAAAATGACAAAAATGACAAAAATGACAAAAATGACAAAAATGACAAAAATGACAAAAATGACAAAAATGACAAAAATGACAAAAATGACAAAAATGACAAAAATGACAAAAATGACAAAAATGACAAAAATGACAAAAATGACAAAAATGACAAAAATGACAAAAATGACAAAAATGACAAAAATGACAAAAATGACAAAAATGACAAAAATGACAAAAATGACAAAAATGACAAAAATGACAAAAATGACAAAAATGACAAAAATGACAAAAATGACAAAAATGACAAAAATGACAAAAATGACAAAAATGACAAAAATGACAAAAATGACAAAAATGACAAAAATGACAAAAATGACAAAAATGACAAAAATGACAAAAATGACAAAAATGACAAAAATGACAAAAATGACAAAAATGACAAAAATGACAAAAATGACAAAAATGACAAAAATGACAAAAATGACAAAAATGACAAAAATGACAAAAATGACAAAAATGACAAAAATGACAAAAATGACAAAAATGACAAAAATGACAAAAATGACAAAAATGACAAAAATGACAAAAATGACAAAAATGACAAAAATGACAAAAATGACAAAAATGACAAAAATGACAAAAATGACAAAAATGACAAAAATGACAAAAATGACAAAAATGACAAAAATGACAAAAATGACAAAAATGACAAAAATGACAAAAATGACAAAAATGACAAAAAAGACAAAAATGACAAAAATGACAAAAATGACAAAAATGACAAAAATGACAAAAATGACAAAAATGACAAAAATGACAAAAATGACAAAAATGACAAAAATGACAAAAATGACAAAAATGACAAAAATGACAAAAATGACAAAAATGACAAAAATGACAAAAATGACAAAAATGACAAAAATGACAAAAATGACAAAAATGACAAAAATGACAAAAATGACAAAAATGACAAAAGTGACAAAAATGACAAAAATGACAAAAATGACAAAAATGACAAAAATGACAAAAATGACAAAAATGACAAAAATGACAAAAATGACAAAAATGACAAAAATGACAAAAATGACAAAAGTGACAAAAATGACAAAAATGACAAAAATGACAAAAATGACAAAAATGACAAAAATGACAAAAATGACAAAAATGACAAAAATGACAAAAATGACAAAAATGACAAAAATGACAAAAATGACAAAAATGACAAAAATGACAAAAATGACAAAAATGACAAAAATGACAAAAATGACAAAAATGACAAAAATGACAAAAATGACAAAAATGACAAAAATGACAAAAATGACAAAAATGACAAAAATGACAAAAATGACAAAAATGACAAAAATGACAAAAATGACAAAAATGACAAAAATGACAAAAATGACAAAAATGACAAAAATGACAAAAATGACAAAAATGACAAAAATGACAAAAATGACAAAAATGACAAAAATGACAAAAATGACAAAAATGACAAAAATGACAAAAATGACAAAAATGACAAAAATGACAAAAATGACAAAATTGACAAAAAATGACAAAAATGACAAAAATGACAAAAATGACAAAAATGACAAAAATGACAAAAATGGCAAAAATGACAAAAATGACAAAAATGACAAAAAAGACAAAAATGACAAAAATGACAAAAATGACAAAAATGACAAAAATGACAAAAATGACAAAAATGACAAAAATGACAAAAATGACAAAAATGACAAAAATGACAAAAATGACAAAAATGACAAAAATGACAAAAATGACAAAAATGACAAAAATGACAAAAATGACAAAAATGACAAAAATGACAAAAATGACAAAAATGCCATAAAGAGTCATAAAGGTTTAAAGAGTTTCCGAAGTCTCGAAATGTCTTTAAATCTAATAAGCCTCAAAATTTCAAATTTCAAGAGTTTTCAGATTCTTAAGGTTCTTGCCAATCTTAGTGTTTTTAAAATTCCAAGACTTAAAATTCCTTAAAAATTCCTAAAAGGCATAATAGGGTGTGTATCCTCATAAGTCTCCAAACCTTAAAGAGCTTTAAAAGTTGCCTCTGTTCTGAAACTACAGGGACTTTAAGACCCTTGAGGCTCTTCAAGGGTGTCAAGACCCTGAAGATTCTTTATACTTTTGAAACTCCTGAGAACGCTTGAGAATTTTAGACACATTTTAAACATCTTGAGACCTGTGAGACTCTTTATATGCTTGTTACTATTGATGCTTTAGGGACATTTGCTGTTTCTCAACTGTTTACCTATCTGAGAGTGTGGTTGAAAAGTTCTGATACAAATACACTTTTCTCTAGCACGCGATACAAAATCGAACCAGTTGTTTGTTTTATGGTTTTTGCTTGTGCAAATTTTTCTACTATTTAGCATCTACGAGTCCTCGATCGATGCACTGTACCCACTGTCAAATGACTAAGACGACCTCCCGTTGCTTTCCCATTGGGGCCGCATTCAATATAATCGGTCGTATTTATTCAAAACTATAATGCAAATCCACCACCCCATAACCAGCTGGCAACAGGCGCTAAGACCCCTGCAGTAGGGAACAAATAAAAAACACACATTGATTTGAAATGGAACCTTTTGAATAGTGTGGAACCCCCCTAGGGAGACTAGCTAAACATTTCGCCATTTTTATTCCTCCCATTTGCTGCCAGAGTGACAATTTGGATTGTTGGTTTGTTCGTGAAAAGAGAAAAACCCCTTGTTCGAAAGGAAAGCAAAAAAGAAATGACCAATTTACCTTTCCTTTATGGATTTTTCACAGCATGCAGCTAATCGGGCATAAATTTGCCATCAAACATGTTAATATTATTGCCATTTTGGCGGGATCAGGCCGTGTGCCAATGTTATGTGTTTTTTCCCCTGTTCAAATCGCATACATTTTAACTACCGACCTAACTCAAAAATCATAATCCTCGGAAACCGGCCAAATGTTTGAGCAAATACTAATCAGATAAAAGGAAATTTGGAGCGGTTTAGGAAATGATTTTATCGAAATCGATTTGGAGCTAAGATTTTCACCTTTCATGTGCGAGCCAGCTGATTTTGAATGGGTTTTCGTGGTTGGTTATGAAAGTGTGAGTTATGTTTTAGCTGCTGGTTCAACGGCTGATATTTTTGCTGAAATATGAACTGAGCTTTCAAGGAATGTGACTACCTACATGTTGCTTTTGATATTATTATTATTGAAAAATTTTATTTGATACATTTTAACATCTTTATGGCATTCGTGTTTTAACTATTGAGATCTTTTTTGGCTTTCTTACAGAAAGGCATAGCGGGCTAACATTAATTAAGGGTCCAAGACCCCACTTTATATATACCTATCGGGGGTGCGTGTCCTCTGCCACCAACCCGAGTTAAAATTAGCAACAACCTTCAAATAAGAATTTTTCGAAGCAAAATTTTTCTGCTCTTACAGGGAATAGTTTTGGAGTTGATTTTTTTTAATTCGTGTATTTTTTTTTTAAAGTCGAGCATAATTTATGATATACTATAGCTTCAACCATAATTATGTAAACATGAGTTTGCGTTTGCATTTTAATGCATTTTCTCGATAATTTTGCATAAAACATTCAATAACGTATTAAGACTACCCTTTTTCTTGTCCTTCAACCTAAAATTGAAAATAAGTGATTGCCCAATCGACCTAAAACCCAATCGACTTTTTCCAGTATCGATAAAGTTTTATTGAGGAAAAACTATATCACAAGACGAACACGGTTCATTTTAGTATTAACCTTGAAAGCAGCTGTCAAAACTATTTTGACATTTGTTAAAATTTTCCCTCAAATAAAGTTGAATTTTTTACAAAGAGCGATGACTTACAAAATGATGATTACTGCATCGTTGTCCTACACTCCAGCAACATCGGCAATTCCGGATGATACGTCTAGCAGATAGAACGGAACGTTCGTCAACGTTAGCATGTTCATATCCGGCGAAATCTTCGAGCAAACAAGATCATAATTCAGATTCAGATTTTGAATTCACATCTAAATTCAGACTCACCTGATAAGATTCAAATACAGAGTTCAAATTGAAATTTCAGTTCAAATTTTTAATCAGTTATTTGAATGTAAAGTTCAAATCCAGAAGTCAGTTTCTTATTCAGAATTAAGATTCGGAATTTGGATAGTAAATTTAACATTCTGCATTGAACGTTTAAAAAAGTGCACAGTATTGTTTTAATAGCCAACGTTCCCACTTACTCCGGTGAACGTTATAGGACTTAGATTCAAAATTTAGATTTAAAAAATATTTCAAATTAAGAATTTTTATTTTGGATTCAGATGAGTGTTTTAGATTTAGAATTCGGAATCATATATTCATTTAGGTATAATAATGTAATATTCATATCAAGGCCGTAGGCAGAACCGACTCAGGGGGGGTTGGTGACTGAATTTGACCTATGATTTAAGCCCAACGATGCACGAATAAAGAAAAAGTTCTAAACAAATGATGTTTCTAACTGTATGATTATTCATTTTGAAGTATTAAAATCTTACTTTAGAAAAGTGATCCTTAACCTTAATTTTTACAATGAAACTTTGAGAAACAAAATACAGAATTTCACAAAATACAGCTTTCATCGATTGTTGAAATTTTTGAATTTGTTTAAGAATCTGGAAGATAAAATTAAGTTGATTTGAGCTTTATGCTCTATAATTTTTTTAAAGGGTAGCCTTCTATTTCTTAAAAAAACTGATACGATACTCAAATGAAACAAGCCTAAACTTTCAAACTCTTTTGCAAATTCCAAGATTTAAACTTTTAATTGAAATATAAAAAAATCCAAAAAAAAGAATTAGCTTGTTAATGACTTTTCAAGCAATATAAAATTTTTGAGGAATTCAAGAGGACATGAACTTAAAAATTTGCTTGTCAATTTAATTTCTAGATTTTTAATTCTTTAATATTTTTTTATATACACAGTTCAGCTGGAAACCACAAATATAAAGTAGAATTTGAATTAATTTGCTTGATGGAAACTTGAACCAAATTTATGATTTCAATTTGAAATTTGACTTAAAAAAGACTGCAATATTAACAATGTTAAACAATACACCGTGAAAATATAAAATTCTGTGCAGATTTTTAGGTGGAGATCAGGTACCTACATGTTTCTTAAACAGCAAATATTTTTCCTGAATAATTAGTTCCGTCATGAAAATCTTGTAGGTGTTTTTTTTAAATAAAATTTGGGATTTTTTTTATAACACAAAACTTAGGAATTTAATTGAAATTCGGCTTTAAATTTGTGGTCTCCAGCTGAGCTGTGTATATAAAAAAAATATTAAAGAATTAAAAATCTGGAAATTGAATTGACAAGCAAATTTTTAAGTTCATGTCCTATTGAATTCCTCAAAAATTTTATATTGCCTGAAAACTCATTTACAAGCTAATTCTTTTTCTGAATTTAGAATCTGCATTCTGAATCTAAATTCTGAACCTGAATTCAAAAATTAAACTTTGAATTTATTTCCGAATTTCAATACGATTTCTGAAATGTACGAAAAATACGATCTTAATTACTAATCAGAATTTTATGAGCCAAATTTAAGAGCCTTTATTCAATGTTCGGAAAATCGCTCAAGAAAAGAAATCAGGAATGGTTTCTAGCTAAAATGATGCTACCTCCGAGTGCTGTGATACGCACGTGGTAAAAGTACCCATTGAATATATGTCGAAAATCAACACTAACTTGATACAAGAAAATATACCATGCCCCTGAATGAAAGCAATCGAAAGATTCCTTTTAATTCAACCACGGTAAATGAAAAGTTCATATACCAGTATTTCGATAGCAACTTACTACCTTTTCAGTGAACGTTTTTCGATTGAAAACGTTTCGAAAACGTTCACTAAAGTTCGGGTTAAATGAATTAATTATTTCAATCATTTATTTTTAATCTGTATTGTGAATCTGAATAAAAATGTGAATTTCAAATGATGAATCTGAACCTGAGTTTTCAATTTTGGATCGCCATTCAGAAGCTTAAAATGTATAAATTTTTTGTAATAATGAAGTTTAGGAACTTAGAATTTGAATATAAAACAAATGTTGAAAAACACAGGTTTCAGTGGTGGAATAGAGTTAATCTTTACTCAGATTCGTTCGTCAAGTCACTATAATAGTACCTACTCATTACATTAGCGATAGCTATTTGTCACTTCCCACTTCTCATTTCTTAATGAGTACTTTGATACTTCTACTCATTTCTGCCTGCCAACACTGCAGTGTAACTGCTAACCACAGTTTGAGTAATATTGGTCCACAGCGTGATAATGTAAACATTTGTACCGTGTACATCATCACCAGTTGTCATCAGCAATCATCAATGATCAATAGCTATAGTTCTCAATAGACGAATTGAACAAAACCAAACGGTGAACCAAAACAAACTGTTTTGGTTCTTCGACGTTGCAGCAGAATCTTCTGCTGCCGGAATACTTCTCCCGCAATCCGTAAGTTCAACAACAAAATTCTTCTTTTTTCATTTTCTGAAAACTGTTATCAAAATATTGACAATGCATATGATTTGCGAAAAACTTAATTCGAATCTGATATGAAATGCAAAACCAAATTTAAACCAGGATTTCAAAGCAGCTTTTCATTTCTAATTTCCTCATTTGAACTGAAAATCAAGAATCCTAAACTGGATACAGAATCAAAAATATGAAAATAGAGGCACAATTTTGGTTATGGGAAAACGGAACCAGAACCTCCAAAATGGGTTTAATAAAAAATTGAATACTCAGACCTGAATTTCTATGAACAAGTGAGAAAATTTTGAAAAACTGTAGCGGAATTTTAAACTTAGTATGGGTTTTTGAGGTTTTGGCATTAGGTTTTAGTCTAGTATGTTACTCTTGAATAACTTTATTCTGTTATCAAAATTTGAGTATGAATTTAAAATTTTGAGTGTAGAGTAGAATACCTCGCTTGCTTTTTTGGACACTCATGGGGGTTTAACCCCCAAATCCCCCACCCCCCCCCTTTCCTACGGCCATGATTCATATCACTATCCCCTTCCCACTGAGCAACTTCTTTCTACTTAATATATGGATGAGCTTTTAAAAAAGATCATCTTAGAACTAGGTGCCGCAGCGAGCTATCAATAATGTAATTGTTTTAATTTATGCAGTTGTAAAACAACGAAAATAATGACAAAATTCAAACAAGCGATCATCAGCGCGAGAACCAAGAGCACTTCCACGATGCCAATCCAGAACTTGAGCTACCCGCAGAATTTAACTGTTGAAAAACCAGTCTTTCCATTCATAAAATAAACTCAATAAATACCAGTTCGCTTTACCTCCAAAAACGTACTGCCCATTTTTTTTACATTGAATTTGGTTTTTCGCTTTCGATTTCCTTCAATCTTATCGTATGATTCAGAAATAAGGAATCCATTATAGTGTGATATATAACCAAACATATTTTATACCCTGTAAGAAAGGTTCCAATTCACTGTTAAGTGTATTAAATCGGGTACTTTTCTAAAGTTTATATACCCGTATTTCGATAGCAACTTACTACCTTCTTCAGTGAGCGTTTTCGATTGATTTATATGAACTTTTCATTTACCGTGGTTGAGTTAAAAGGAATCTTTCGACGAATATTTCTATACTAGCTGACCCGGCAAACTTTGTTATGCCTATAATTTTTGAGTATTTTTTTATATTTTAGCACTGTTCCTTAGTCAGCCTTCCTTTTAAGTGTATAAAGGTTAGTGGATACCTTTGTATCAGAAAAAAAAATCCAGAATTATGGTTCATTATTCGAATTTCATTATTGTAAGTTCATTCAAAAAACCGCTAATGGAATGGAAAATATCATACATAAATTTATATTCAAAACCGGCAGTTCGTGACACAAAAACGCTCATACAATTTGCTCTAATAAGTTTGCTAACTTTTGTTTAGCGAACTTATTTTCTTGTTGAGGTAGCGTATAACAAAGTTCTGCTAATGATCAGTTCCGGTAACTTAAGAACGCTTAATCTATCAAGTTTCAATTTAGTTTAGTCATCATTCCTTTTCAAAAACTCCTATCTGATAAAATATTTTAAAAATGTTGAAGATTGATTTCAACAGAAAATGGATCTTTTTTGCTGGAGTCGTCATAAATAGAGTTGTATTTTCGATTTGTGTTTACCTCTGTATTTAATTCATTACCGTTTTCTTTAAACATGGTCGTCAGAATAGAAAAATAAAAAAATGGACCCGGAATATTTAAAGAATAATGAATATACAATTAATTTATATATTTTTTAAATTATTTGAAATGCCTTTTTTTCGGACTTGTACTAAATACACTAATTGAATTTTATTGTGAATTTACAGAGCTGAGTTTGACAAATATTTAACAATTCAGAAAAAGTTACTATTAATTTCATTTTACAGCAACACTAATAATGTTTGAAAATTATGTTTGAAAATGTCTTTGAAATTTGAGTCATCATTATCTTTTTTCAATTTTCAGTTAGGGATTGGCAAATTGCACTAAGAATTGAGAATTTAGAAACAAAAAGAATTTAAACTTTCTTGTATTTAGATTATTTTTCTCTTAACAGGCAAACCCTGAATGAAAGCAAATCTATTTTGAGTATTTGGAATAGAAATTCAAAATATTCACAAATTATTTAAACTTATAGTTTATGATCGTAAGATAAGAAACTGTAATCCAGACAGTTAAATTTAATTCCGAATTCAATTATTATTTTGAATCAATGTTCTAAATTTGGCTTTATGAATCTGGATTTTCAGCTATATTAAAACGTTAATTTGAAAGCTGGATTTTCGTTGATCTTGATTTTATTTTTTTTTGATCGAATTTGAGTGTTTATATTCTTTAATTTACTTATGCTTGACAGATTGTTTTTTAGATCTTATATCTGGTACGAAACTTTTTTTGTATTTTTGTGTATTGGTTCAGATTTTTCTCTATACTTAAATGTTCGGAATTTCAGGTAGCATGCTTTTTACTTATAATTTAATTTTCATATTCTTTCAAGTTTTTAGTACTTGATGATATTATTGATTACGATCAATTTTTCTGACTTTTGAAACTGAGAGTCTAATATCAAGATAAATTCCCATATAGCTTAAATTTTCAAAAGTTCCGTTAAACCACTGAGCATGAAAGGTAGTGTGTATTTTCCTATGTTTCCTGATCCTCCTATCCGTTTTTATGATAATGATGCAATTTACTTGGAATCACAAAATTAATAACCTTCAATTCTCAAACTAACTGGATAAAATCAACAAAAAATAAATTAAGGTGATCTTTTACCAGTTATATGACTTTCTATTGGTGTTACCAAAACTCATCAAAGATTTGATAATGAAATGTTTCAATTCAATCTCATTAGGTTGTTTTGAGTCTATTGGAAATTTTACAGCCTTATTGCTTGAGTTGCTAAAAGAATATGACATTTCAATCAAATTAACGGTGGACGAATAAAAATCTAAAAAAAATCTTAGAATTGCCTTGATTCTAATACAAAAAAATTCAAATTTTGTTAATATTCTTCGTACAGGCTTTGCTATGCTTCGTAGTTGCGGAACTCCGTACGGAAAATCACATCCAACGATCCATTTTACTGGTGCCACGTGAAAAGTACACTTGCAACGAAAATGGGCGCCAAAACTTCCTATAGAGAGATGGATGAACAATAGTAAGCCTTGAATGCTTTTGGCGCCTTCCTACTCTGGGTGATTCGAATGAAAAAAAAAAAATGGAAATTGGGTGCCATGACATCCATCGGATGATCCAGTGAAGAGTTATGCGTGTTCGCACATTTCTGTATGGGCTGTCTCTCTCCCTGTTTTATATATATAGATAGAAGATGAGTAGTCAAGCAAGCTAAGCTTAGCTATGCTGAAAATAAAGTTAATATTCATTAAAACTGATTGTGATAAAAAATTTTCAATAGGCGATGCGTATAGTTATGTGTATGGAAATGTCCATAAATTAAAATGGCATATTTCACAGTTACGTGAATTCACTTTTCTGTACATACTTTGCATTGTTTCCATCACATCAAAAAATCAATACCATTGGTTCAGAAATCCCGTTGGAGCTTTTTTGTGTTTGGGCCTTTTTTGTGAAACTTTTCTAAATTTTGTTCAAATAAGATCCCATTTTTGTTTTTTTTTTAATTCTTTTGACTATTCCATCTTCTGTTCATGCGAACGATTTAACCGTAAATTTATTCTTTCTGATCATCTGCCCAAAAAAAACCCTCTCGAAACAAACCTCATAGCTTACAAAGCTTTGTTCGACAAACGTTCCACTCAATTACCCTTCCCACTTCAAAATGTAATGTGTTCATTTCTAATTGCAACCAGTTGTATCATTCATCGTCCGTTACATGTGCGTAAGCACATTAATAGGTGGGTAAGCATATGCAAATATGTCCGAAAACCGTGAGAAAGTGCATGTTTTCCGAATTCCACTGGACGATCGCCGACGTCATTGTTGCTCTGGCGTTGTTGTTGTTGAAAACCGCCGTAGGTGTTTGTTGTGTTTCACAACAGCCGCCCAGATGTTATCAAACATGAAGGGCGTTGATCGGCTTACACTTTCATGTTGCACTACCGGGTTTCCCGGGCCATCGAAAAAAAAATCAAAAAACCGATTCCGATTGATGGAAGTGTCTGGTTCGGCCAGCCCTCGAAAAACACCTTTTACTTTGCATTTCATTCAAACACACATTTTGACGGATTTTGTTGGAACCTCGTCTCTTGGTCCAATCAATCAGTTCTGATCGGCCGGCCGTCTGCAAGTCATCAGCCGAAAGGTCTTAACATGTCAGATGAGGTGACGTTTCGTTGAGGGCATTGGATCAGCACTTGGGATGAATGACTGCAGAAGGAGGACCAAAAAACGACGATCCGAAACCCTCCCTCACCCACTTCAGTCCAAAGATCCATCCAGTCCGGGGTTGTTGGGTTGGGAGAAAGTGAAATTGTGAATTGATTAGTTCTCTCTTATAAGGTTGAACATCTGGGTCTCCAAGGGGGGTCGATTTGCAAAACAGACCCTCCGGGTGTCCGTTTGGAAGTTCCGTTTCACCAAAGTGATCTTGCCAACGATCGATGATGCTGCAGCTGCTGCTCTGATGATACAACACGGCCCAACGAAAGTGAATGCTCCAAATTGCTTCCACCCTGCTCTTTATCGGGGAGCCCGTATTGGCAAGTTTTGACTCGGCGAGACCCCAACAAACCGACCTTCAATCGATCCTTCTTCTAGTTGGCTGGCCGGCTGGCTGGCCTGATCTGCTCCGATGACCGGAAAGCTATTATTATTCTCTCTTTCCCTAGACACAACCCTCTTCATCGGCCCGAATTGAGATGTGACAGGTTGGACAGACCGGGGAGGCCGGTCTGTTCGCGAAATTTTTCAGCAGTATCGAAAGGGAATCTTTCCCCTTCTCTCCCATTTTTTCACCCACTGCTCCCCAAACACGCTTATCGGACACATCGACTGATGAAGGTTGAAAATAAATTCTTCATTTTTCATGATTTGATTACTTTGTCCGGGATCGGTTTCACTTCCTGTGTCCAATCGTACCGTAGAGAAAAAAACAACAAGCTATTTATGATTGGTGGGGACAGCGCAGTGGCGGTCCGATATTTAAATTATTCGTTGAACGAAATGACTTATCCATACGGAAGTCGAACGAGAAAAAAAACATACGCCCATTTACGATAATGCGATAAATGTCAATCGTCAAAGGATGTGGCAAATTGGAGTGGTGAAATTTGAATAAGTTCGAAATTTGATTATCGATTCCGCGGGACGGAGGAGTTCATTATGTAAAAGGGTTTTGCATTCCAGTGTAAACATTCGAGTGTTCTGCAACGTTGAGCTGAATTCAAGCAATATTATTCTGCTTAAAAAATATCCTCTTATGCTTTTTCATAAAGGCGAAGACATGAACAACGGTTTAAGGTTTTGTATAGATCTAGAGTAAGCTTGCCATATGATGGAAGTAGGCGTCGACTGGATGAAATCACACGTGTTTTTTTTGTTTTCGTCTCCAAAATTTAAATAAAATTAACGATTTCTTCGCAAAATTTTAGAAAATTTGTTATTATGGGATATCAAAATGAAGCTGGATCGATACAGCTAAAGTGTCCACTGGAATTTTTGGTGGAAGCGTGATAGAAATCCGGAAAAAGAATCTTTCTCGGAATCTTACTAGAAAATCGGAAAAGTAAAGTTGTGCGGAACTATTTCAAAAATGAAAGTTGTGTTCCGGGAATAATGTTGTGAATGTCAAATCATGTCTAGTGATTTGCTTCAAAGATCTGTTTGCTTGGAAAAGTTTACAAATGATTTGCAAAAAATGTGTTTGTATGTGAAAAACTAACAGCAAACCGGACGCGTTTTTTTTCGTTCTCCATCGGGGAAAATATTTTTAAAGTAATTGTTTTAAACTTGGGAATTGGGTCACCCGAAAGGGAGAAGATTAGCATTTAAATTGTGATTGAAAATTGACCTACGGGAATCTGAACCAGAAAAAAGAAAATTAAAGAATTTTTAAGTGATATTTTTTTTAACTGATCCAAAAAATGGGATAAGTTCAGTGAAAATGTAGTTCTATTAAAAATAAGTGAAAAGCCATGTAGCGAGATGTCTGTCGATTTTTATGAAAAACGTGGCTATAATGTTTTTATTGTGGGGTATTGGTGTAATTGGTAGAATACTAGACTGCTGCGATTAGTGATTAATTAATATGTAACTAAAAGACATGCAGACTTTAGTTTGCTGTGTTGATCGCCAAAAAACTGCTGAAACCTTTTGTTGGCCTCAAGATAAGTATCATTTCATTTCATTACTTCTTTTAATTGTTATTGATTCATTCAGAATAAATAGCTTAACTCTATTTAAGGGGATTGGTGGGGGGTTTGGACAGGACATCAAACGAACGGAAAACTGATATACAATGGTTTGTAGGTTCAAGCCAGCCGGAGTATCTCGGCAAATTTGGAATTTTGAGTAGGCTACATAGGTCCTACCTTTTCAGGATTCTTTATTTGTTTCGAACAGTTTGAAGGGAGGGAGATGAGTCAAACCTGTCCCAAGCCAGTGGTAACGGACCCCTTGGTTGTGCTGCAATTATTGTTGATGAGTTAAGCATGAACAGTATTTAAATGTGCGATCGAGACTTCCCGTACCGACTCGGGTCGAAAGACCTATCAGCCACTGGTGGGTCAAACATACATACATACATACATACATACATACATACATACATACATACATACATACATACATACATACATACATACATACATACATACATACATACATACATCTAGAGTAAGCTTGCCATATTGTCCGGTTTTATCCGGGTATATTTAACACAAAATTTGGGAATAGTCCGGCCCGGCTTGGTTACCCGGATTTCATTGAAAAAAAAGCCCAGGATTTATTAACTTTAAAGCATGGATCATCTTAAATGTGGACGCTGTCGGATCTTGTATCTTGTTTTGGAATTTTGTTTAAAAAACTTATATCAATTGATGGTTTTATTGTAGATTTTGAATCTTTATCAGAAAATATTTTTAATTTTGTTTTCGGAATGTCCACTGAGATTTTATAATTCTAATTTATAAATTTTATTTGTTGAAGCCACTTGCTTCTTTAAATTTTTATTCTTATTGTGGTTCACAAGTATGTTTCCAAAGAAGTTTTTTTTTTATTTTGACTTCGACTTTTTCAACTGAAACTTTTAATGGGCATTAATATTTAATCAGGATTAATCTCTCGAGTTAAAATAAATTATCTTTAGTTTTATTTTTCAATTTATTATGCAGAAATAAAGCTTGTTTTTAGAATAAATAAACTAGATTTTCTTTAGGTGCTGTGCAGTTTAGACTGCTACAAATATGTGTATTTTTAATTAAAATGAAAAAAAATTAGGGGCCTTCCAAGAAAAATTTCACCGCATAATTTTTTGCTTTGCATATATTTTTTTGAATTTTGAAAGCCCCAATAATCGCCTCTTGTATCACCCACACTTATACCACTGATCACACAGACATGACACTTAGAACAAAAATTCAATAATTTTCTGTCTAATTTTTTTGTCAGATTTTGTAGGTTCGCAATACCAACGGCAGGTGGCTAACCTGAAAAATGTGACAAAAAATTCCCTGTAGGAAAAATGTTTTTTTTTAAAGTTGGGTGGCATTTCCTAACTGGGATAGCATTTCTTCCAAAGCGATCGATGGGCACTTTGGAATCAATACTGTAGGAAAAATTATCCAGAAAACGAAATCTTTTTCCATCACTTGCCGATTGTTTTCTTATGATTAATTTTCTTAAAGCCTAAGTTGAGACAAATATTCAACCCGAAGATTGCAACACGATTGGACTTGAAGTAAAAAAGTTATTGCAGTTCAAAGGCCGCAAATTTTGTCCAATACGCAATGAGTACTTTTTACGCATTGCGTTTTTTACGAGAATTTTCGACCAAAATACAATCTTTAAAACGCAATAACTTTTCTGTTCCAAATCCAATCGAGTTACAGTATTCGAGTGAAATATTTGTCTTAATTTAGGCTTTAAGAAAATTAACAAAAAAAAAAAAAACAAACAATCGGCAAGTGATGAAAAAAGTTATTGATGAAAAACCAGTATTTTTCGTTCCTCCCGGGCAAAATACCTTAAAATTTTATTCACGTTTGAGACTCAAGCAACCCCTCCATATGGTCAGATCTTCATGAAATTTGGCATCCCAAGTAACAATTTTAGCTTTATTATGGTCAGCAAAATTTCGTTTGGACTATAGCATGAATCCTCATAAAAAGCTAAAGCGCATTCTATAACATCACCTGGACTCTAATAAAGCCAAAATCAGGCTATTTGGCCCTACCCTAGAAACGTCATCAAGACATATCTTTGTTGGTCATCAATGTTGGTCACCAAAGCTTTTAAAAAGCTTTTATTAAACATGTTAGAAATTTTTGTTTTTTTTTCGATTCTGTGAGTTCTCGGAGTTTTTTTTTAATTTTTTCCAGCAACCATAATGGTTGATTAATGATGATTGCATTATTCAGATATGTTCTGGTAAAATTAATAGCTAAAAAACCAATGTTTTAATCATATAATGAGCGTCTATTCTACTGCCAGTCAAGATTTTAGGTAAAATGTGTATGAAATAGTATCTTAAAATAAATGCGCCTCGTCAAACCTGATGGTCAATCATGATGGAATTCATGGAAAAAAGGCGTGAAAAAATATTTTCCAATGCTTGTGCCTCTCGCTATTACTTCTCTCAGCCATTCAACTGATGTGGGACAAAGGGTCTAGAACGCACCATAGAAACTTTCCATAAAATATGCTCTTGGCTCAATTTCAACACCAGTAAAATTTTCTTCTACTAAGCGCCTGCTTTATCTATCCGTCATTTCTTTCCGATCTTTAATTCTTCTATCAAGAATTCTTCATGTAACGTTCACCGCAATGCCATTAAACTAGCATATCAAAAATTTACCAACGGTGACTATTCGTTAAAAAGAAAAAAAATGCTTGCATTGTGAATCCATCAACATGGCGTCACTTTGTGCCCTTCGATGTTGTAACCAACATGGCGTGAGTCAATTCATAGTTTTATTAGGGTTTAATGATGACCCCAAAAAAAGCTACGATTTGACGTTTCTCTCGCAAGCCAACCAATTACACGCTAAGGATAAGTTCCTCATTTCTGAGTTGTTAATCATTAGTACAGTAAATGAGGACAGACTTTTTGAATGAAAAGGGATTGGTTGTGAATGACGCTTGGAATAAATCATGAGTTGAAGTCAAATTTCGTTGTATGACGCCATCTTGAAATCCAAGATGGCGGCTTTCGCTGAACTTTAAAATGTTGTAAATGACTTGAATTCGCATGAAACCCCAACAAAATGGGAATCGGGTGAAAGGGCTAAACGAGTAGAAGTCGAATTTCGCTATCAGACGCCATCTTGAAATCCAAGATGGCGGCATCCACTCAACTTTTGATACTTTAATGCTGACAAAAAGTCGCATTAAACTTCAACTATACGGGTCTTGAATGAAAAGGCTAAACTAGAAGATGTTGATTTTTTTTCTTTCCGACGCCATCTTGGAATCCAAGATGGCAGCTTCCACTAAACTTTAAAATGCTGTTATTCAATAAAAATCGCATGAAACTACCACAATATGGGTATTGGGTAAAAGGACCAATCGAGTAGAAGTCGAAATTTACTATCGAACGCCATCTTGAAATCCAATATGGTGACTTAAAAATGATTTAAATCACTGAAAACCGCATGAAATCATCACATTATGGGTATTGAGTGAAACGACTCAACTAGAAAAAGTCGAATTTCGCTATCTGACGCCATCATCAATCCAAGATGGTGGCTTTTGCTATTCTTTTCAAAGCTGTAAATAACTGAAAATCTCATGATACATCCACAATACTGGGTAAAGGGTTATACAAATAAAAGTCGAAAATCGTTGTCCGACGCCATCATGAAAGCCAAGATGGCGGCTGCCGCTCAACTTTAAAATACTATAAATGACTGATAATCGCATAAAACCCCCACAATATGGGTATTACTTCAAAGCGATCAACGAGGATTTCAATATTGCGTAAGATAGCAATATTCGACTTCTACTTAAGCCCTTTCACCCAATACAAATTTGGGTTTCATGTTATTTTAAGTCATTTACTACATTTTAAACTTTAGCGGAAGCCGCCATCTTATATTTCAAGATGGCGTCAGTTAGCGAAATTCAACTTCTACCGGTTGATCTCTTTCAACTTACACCCCTATAATATGGGTTTTATGCGATTTTCAGTCATTTACAGTATTTTTAAGTTGAATGGTAGCCGCCATCTTGGATTTAAGATGGCGACGGGCAACGAAACTTGACTTCTACTCGTTAATCACTTTCACCTAATAACCATATTGTAAAGGTTTCACGATATTTTCAATAATTTACAGCTTTGAAAATAAAAACGGAAGCCGCCATCTTGAATTAATGATGGCATCAAGCAACAATTTTTTTCCTACTATTTGGGCCCTTTCACTCAATACTCATATTGTAAAGACTTCATATTTTATACGACTTTCGGTGATTTCAAGTTTTCAAAGATGTATTTTTTTTAATTTTAACTCAAAACCAACACGCATAACTTACAAAAAATGTGTAAAAATGGGAGTTCCAATTCAAATATGTGCTATCTAACCTGAGCGTGTCCTGTTTTGACATCTTGATCGAGAACTGTCACTAAGTTTTATGGCGTTTTAATAATCATGCACTGAGTGCTATTATAGAACATGCAAAAGAAAGCTTGGAGCAAACTTCTAAGTTTGTGTTTTATTATAGTTTAAAAAGAGCATTCATAACTCTTTCAAAATAACTAAAACAGTATGTTTAATAAAAGTTTTATTAGCGATTTCAGAACCATCTGAAACCATATGGTCGAAAAAAAATGTAAGCATTCTGCATGACCATAATAAAACCGTCATAAAACGAGCTGCACAAAAAAATGCCATAATTAAACCATTATAAAACTTCCTAATGCTAGTTGGCTTTATCTGTGTTACTTGGGATGTGACCTTCTGGTAACCTGATAGATAATTTTGAATAGGAGCGAGTGAAATTTATCATGTTTCATTCTTCGTATACTAAAGCTTAGTTCTTTTAGAAATGGGACAGTTACGAATGCGTGTATCTCAAAAACCATTCGTTTGATTGGAATACTTTCTATGAAGGAAATAAAGGTAATTTTTTGATAATTAATGAACAAATTTGAAAAAAATATTTATCGTTTTTTTGTAATAAATTTCTTTACTTTATTCTATATACCTCCTATCGGTCTGCGCACACTTTTTTCAGTCATCATTTTGATAAGTTTTCCAAACTTATACTTTGTATAATCTGAATTTTAGGTGTCTGCATCCTCCTCCTTTGATTTCAACTACTTTTTTACTTTTAAAAGATACCCCCCCTCCGGCGTTTTTAATGAAATTTCTTTCGGCAAAATTTGACAATAACGAAGTAAAACCACCACGTGATTGAACTTAAACTATAATAGGTTAGTATAGATCATAGGTTGCGATGGATACATACAAGATTACTCTTAGGGCCTTAAAAACAGAGAAAACCAAAGTTTTCGGTTTGAATTTTTTTTGTTTTTTTTTCCACAGATGTGAAATCTTGGCAGATCATTATATTTTATATAAAACGATCAGAAATAAATACTTTAATATGCTAGGGACCTTGCCACGAGCAAACATGGTATAGGATTCAAACGCTGGAAATTTTTTAAATAAATTTTTTTATAAGTTTTGTCGTTCATCAGAAATCATCTGTCTCATAGCCTCGGTACTGGCTATACAGCTTACGAGCTCCGGAACAAGCAAAAATTTGTTGTTGGAAGTTAAATTTGAATGACTCATAACGAAGCAACACTTTCAGCTTATCGGAGAAATTTTTTTGGACATTTCAACGATCTACACTTAGTTTTTCGCTTATTCAATATTAAAAATGCTGGTATGAGACTTGACTACCCTGATGACCCTAAACCGTAGTTGCCGACCATGTGCTTCACTCCAATGCTTGATTTGAACTTTGTAGACATTTTCGATAGTGTTTGCGTACTTTTCCAACACTCACCTACAGTAATTCTTTAAATAATCAACGGTTTTGTCAGCTATCGATTTAACCTTCCAAAGCCGTTCGCTAAATATCCGTTTCGGATGCGTTGTAATTTAATTTCGTTCTCCTGGCTGTAAATGTTAACCGATTTTGATGATATTATGTTCATTGTGTAGGTAATTTATTCTAATTACTCATCATTTCAAAATAAAGTCGATATGTATTACCAGGATTTCAGAAACTGGTTCAGAAAGTTAAAAGTCCAAAAAATCAATTTTATTTTTAAAATACTCATAACTTCTGACAGCTTTTCTGTATTTAATTATTTCATTTTCACCACTATGACAGATTTTCCGGTAGAAAAAAGTCTTACTTA
Source organism: Uranotaenia lowii (assembly GCF_029784155.1). Lineage (NCBI taxonomy): Eukaryota > Metazoa > Arthropoda > Insecta > Diptera > Culicidae > Uranotaenia > Uranotaenia lowii. The sequence continues at coordinate 8,155,962 of NC_073693.1, read as the reverse complement.
AAAAAAACGACATCCAGTTTTTGCTTTGCTTAGCTGTATTTCATTTCTCAATGAACCGATTTTAAAAACTCAAATTTTAGTTTTTTGACGTAAGTTTGATCATTATTTTCATAGAACATACTTGGTCTGTCAAAACTACCAGTTCATCAGTATATTGGAATGATGATAAAGATGTTTGAAATGTGCGCTTCGGGTCATATTGACCCGAACGGCTTTGGAGGGTTAATAATGACGGATTTTGAAGGAAACTGTGCAAAACTATTTTTTTCTCTTTCTCTTACATCGTAAATATCTCAAAAACTCGTGATTTCTAAATTTTGGAAAAAATAGAATTAAAAGTACTTTTAACAGGCAGTAAAATGCTGTCAAAAATTTGAATTTCTGATTACTAGTAAATGAGCTATTAGCAAAAGAAAGTGTCCCATTTCTAAAAGAACTAAGCTTCATGATAAGTGTACTGCGGTTCGTTAAATTATTAAAAACTACAAACAATAATGTTATGGTAAAGTAGCTATAACTTCTTCATTTTCAACCGATTTTAATAAATAACCACTTGAAATCTTTGTTTGAAATTTAAATTTAAGCGCAAAAGAAAATCAGATTTTTTAAATGTTTCCATTGAGTATAAAACTTTCGCTAAAACAAAATTTTCTCTAAAAAAATACGTTTTTTTTTAATTTTTCTGAAATCAAATCACTAATATCAACAATACTGTTGATCATACGCAAAAACAGTGTTGAGATGATTGATAGAAATTTTATCCACCTTCAATATGCAGAAGAGGGATTTCAAATTTCTGTTATGTCGTCCGAGATATTTTAATCTAAGTACAAGAACTTTTTTTATTTTTTCCGAAATTTCATATTTCATAAAAACGGTTCTACTGAGATTTCATTTTCGGATTCAGCACCCGATTTCACATTAAAAATGACCTTCAGTTCACTTAGTTCAAAAATGCTGTAAACTAGTGTAATTGACAGTGCGTGTTATGAAAAGAAATGTCCTTTCTCTATAATTCTCAATTCAAATAATTTTAATTTCGCGATTAAGCTAAAAACATTTGAAATGCACTGTGATTTTGCTTTATTTTATGAATAAGAATAAAACCAGGGAAAAAAACCGAAATAAAAAAATAGGGGTTTACCAGACGAAATAGCTTTCAAATTGAAGATTAAAATGTCAAACGAACCTTGTAATGAACTTGTTAAATTAGTTGTTATAGAATGATCTTTAAAAACAGTGTGCCTTGTTCGGTGTTTGATATTTTTTCAACATGTATTCTTTAGTTGATAAGTGAGGGACGAAAAATTCAGTAGGTATGTGATCAAGCTTATATTCAAAATGCTTCTCGCTCTTTTCAACACCTTAGTAACTTTCTTCCTGTGGTCTATTCGTCTATCACTTCAAATCTATAATACTCACCGATAAAACCATTCAAATTTTCCGAAAACAAATTTACGGTGAATTCTCCCCTTAAATTTGTATTCAAACAGCAAACAAATTTTTATTTCTTTTCTTGTCTAAAAATTTCAGAAACTCACAGATAAATTTTAATGACACAACGATTGAAAAAGTAGGAAATCCTGTCATCAACAATGGCAACATCAGAATGTTTGTAAAATTTAGATTGCTTTGAATATGTATATATTGAGCCGATTTGGAATTGCGTCAACGAAAAATATTAAATTATGATTGACGCATATGATGACGATTTGATTGACGCTAAGTTGACCAGTCATATTTAAAAAAAAAAAACTTCTATTATCACGGAATCATTTTATTGCCTTTGAGAAATCAAGTTTGAAAAAACTTGCACATCAATAGCGTATGATTGATAAAAAACATGATATTTTGTTGAAGTAGATTAAGATATACAATTAGTCCAAAGAAAAAGGCATTAAAAGTGCATTCGATCGGTTGAATAACGTTCGCTCGTTCTACAAAAGAAATGAACTGGAACATCGCTGGCAACGCTGCTGCGTCTCAAATGAGCAAAACACCATCTTCCAAGAAATCGCCGAGAGAGAGCAAGCAGCTACGGATCTTTAGTTTTGTTTTGTCAGTCATCGAAATCGGTTTACAGCTGAACTGTCTGAGAAGTTTGAACGAGAGTCAATTGTCTTTAGCCACTCCATTGAGGAGCTGTTTGTTGGCTTGTTGGTGTGTGAGAGGGCTGTTGGTTTTGGGAAAGTCAAAAAGTAACACAAAACTGAGTCGCGATCGCAGCAAAGTTTCGGGTGCAACCATTTAAGACACCTGTGTTTTCGGTCACATAACTGTAACGGGTGACCTCGATCAGTATCCAGTTGATTCCTGGCTTGATAAGATTCAGAGTCTTCAGTTTGAAAGCTTCAAAGATGACGAAAGGTGGTGCTGCAGTAGCTTCAAGCGGTGGATCCGGAAGTAGATCAGAACATCAACGACGATCGCTGGTCTGCAAGCTGTGGCAGCTGGTTAAAACGGTGTTTTTCTTCATCATCCACGTTTACAAAAGTTTGTCATCGTTCTGGGCCCAGATGAACGTTTGTATGCTTCCGGCTTTGGGAGAGGTTGATGCTCAGGAAGAACAGGAAGCTGCAGAACGTGAGGAACAGGAAAGACAAGAACGACTCGCTCAAGGCTCACCTCGAACCCGGAAACGAACAACCAAGGAACATTGAGACCACCCTAGATACCTCTTGAGGCTTTCCAATGGATTTCTTCCCGAATGACATCGACATAGATTAAGTATGGTTTATGTTATGTATACATATCTTTCTCTCTTTTGAGAGTCTCGGTGACTGTTTTGTAATATGTTTAATATAGTCTGTGTTTAGGTTTAAGCTGTTGATTTGTCACTGGACCAAATGTGAGGACCAATCAAAACCGGATGACTCGGTGCATTTGTGATGATTTTGTAATATACCAACCTACCCCTTAAATAGACGCTTGAATCAAACTCGAATAAAACGTGAACATTCTTCACATTGAAACAACCTTCCCAAAACGGCTCAATCAAGTTTGTGTACCTGCATAATCATCGCCGATCACTTCCATGATTGCCATTCAGCTAATGTCCGGCGAGCAGTCAATCAATTCGGGTAGTCACGGACGAGTTCCAACCAAATGCATGGTCGTCAGAGAGTAGAAGCACCTCACGCGAATTGGCCACTTTAGGCTGCTGACGTCGATACTTTGTTACCTACCTGGCCTGGCTAGAAAACTTGCTGTCTCAAAAGTCAACAACAGGTAGAAACGACAACAACAAAAAATTTGCACCGCACCGTGGTGAGATGGCTGTTTTGGATTCCACTACTGTCAGCAGCAGCGTGAATTTGGAGGTAATCCATGTGCGCAGTCATCGTTTCTTTTTATCATTGCCCATCATCATCATTATCAATGACGCCAGCCAATGCTGCTTGCATGCAGGTTTGTATACTTGAACTCTTCTCTGGCTCCGGCTTACGTTAGAGAAGAGAGCATTTGATTCGATCGACAGTTTCGTTGAGAAAGAGAGAGATCTTATCTTGGCTCTCTTAGAGCTTAAGATCTCTAAGAAAGCCAGAGTTGCCATCTCATCGAGAAGAAAAAAAATCTTAGCATTTCATGATTATACTATAATACTACACTGACTGGACACTCGATTTCGTTTTTTGGATTATTTTTCCAGCAGTACGCGATATCGTTTCCAGAGTGCGCATCGATCGCTTTTGATGAAATGCTTTCCCAGTTGGATAGTGCCATCCAACTTTTAAGGAAAAATAGGCAATTTTGACGATACAATCGGGCTAAACAGGGACATTTTTCCTACAGGGAATTTTTGTCCAATTTTGCAATTAGATTTTGCGTGTCAGTATGATCAATGGCTAATTACAGTACTATTTCCTTTTTTCCTTCTGTTAGTTTTTTTTTTAAGAAAATAATTAGCCTTCATTTGGAGGGCAGTTTAGTAGATTCTATAAAATCAATACCATTTATTGAGCTGAAACTTCAATCAATCACGTATTAGATCTATGAGATCTTGTTCAACCCAAGAATATATTGGTACAGGATTAAAACTGTTTATGCTCGTTTTCAATATCAATAGATTTGATTTTGATTTTCTTGTAATCAATCAGTAAGCAGGCATTAGCAAGATTGAATAAGTGTGTATAGTTAGACGCATATATCAATATTATCAACCTTAACCAATCAAAGATGTAAAAGATTGAAAGTCTATTCATAATCATATGACCCTTCTGGCCATGTGGCTATGATTTGGCGGGGCTTATTGACAATGAAAGTAACCTCGAAATGTGCAGCTGCTATTCTGAAATGGGTTTCTGGAATTTCAATAGAGCTAACACTATGTATGATACTGTTGTCCACGTTTCTTCCTACCTTGTGTTCCAGTTGTCTTTGCGTCCAATACTGCACAGTGGGCTCGGCCATGTAAAAATGAATTGTAAATATACTTCTACTACTCACCGGGATACTGGCAAAATCTGGCTAAGCGTAAGCATTGTAGAATCTTCGGATGTACCAAAAACTATTCATTTTCTCTATTCCGATCAATTAACTTCTCCTCAATAGGAACGATGCCTTGCATGGACCGATCACGTTCACGACTCGCAATCAACTGCCGTTGTATTTCCCTCTCTTTCGATTTGACGTATCTCCTGCTGATTCGTCTGACATTGCAACGAAGGACAAACCACAAGTCTCGCGTAACATTTCATTCAGACTCTACATCTCATCTCTTCTCCAAAAAAAAAGTTCTATTCGAAATATTATATTGGGATAAAAATATTTCACTCACTTTAAATGGATACAAGTAGGATGTTGCCAACACTTCACAAATTCTTGCTTATCTAATTTGAGAAAAAAATGCCAGGAGTAAGTTTAAAATGTATGATTCCCAACAGAAATGTCGAACTTCAATTCAAAGCAAACAAATTAACCAAGAACAGATGACTTTCAATTCCCCTACGTATGGATTGATAATATGTTTCACAATCTAAACGTGTTTCTTCATTTCTTGTAAGAATACTTGACACTGAATTTCAAACGTTTGTAGTCGTAAATTATGCGCTTACTCAAAGTGACAAAATTAAGTTTATTGCCTCCAGTTAATATTCAATAGTTGTTGGACCATTCCACTCTACAAGACTTCTTTTATTGTTAGCCATGATGACAACCTCATTTGGAAAAAAATAATTTCTAAAATGTGTACAAAATATTCAATTTTGTACATCATATTTCAATGTTGTTACCCTTACATATCGGCTCTCGATTTCCGACTATTTCTGACTGTGAATTATTTAATTGATTTATATCATCGAGTCTTAAAGCAAAGATCTCCAAGTATCAAGATACTCGGGCTGTTGTTTTTTCGAGAAAATCGTTGGCGTCACCTACACAGTGTTTATGGTGCTGCCGCCCTGCGAGATGGGATCCAAGCTTTGCAACTTTCCACACAAGCATTTGCAGCTTTGCATTCAAGCTTTGAGTGGAAGCACATCATCACACTAATACCACTGACCATACTGACTGGACACTCGAATTCGTTTTCTGGATAATTTTTCCAGAAACAAAACAAAAAAAAAACATTTTTTTCCGACAGTACGCAATGTCGATTCCAGAGTGCGCATCGATCGGTTTGAAGAAATGCTATCCCAGTTAGGAAATGCCACCCAACTTTAAAAATAAAACACGCAATTTCTACGATAAAATCGGACTAAACAGGACCATTTTTCCTACAGGGCATTTTTTGTCAAATTTTTAAGGATCGCCACCTGCCGTCGGTATTGCGAACCTGCAAAATCTGACAACAAAAAATTAGACAGAAAATGGTTGAATTTTTGTTCTAAGAGTCAAGTCAGTGTGGTCAGTGTTAATACTTTGAAAATCAAGCGTAACTTCACTCACACAATGTTTATGTTTATATTGTTTACAACAATGCAATTTGCACTGGTGCATGTGTGTGCGTGAAATAAGTTCAAACTCGAGCTTGGATCTCAACCCGCCAACCTTCATTTGGCGCTAGTGTTTTGTCGCCAGAATTCCGTGGAAGCCGATAGCGCCTGCTTAAAGTTTACTTTTAATCCTTCAACATCTTTGGAATGTTCCATTCAATTATCATTGCAACGTTCAATTATCCTTCCACGATACACACAAATAACTTCTTTGCAACCACCTTCTCTTTAACGATAGACATCGCCACCCAACTTTCCCTACCAAAATCCTACAACATTTAAACTAAAAAACATTGTAACTGTGCATCTATACAAATAAATTATCATTTACCAAGACTCTTTATATAATAACAACATATAAAATAAGTAATCTTCTAAATATCGACGTTTCAGCAATAACGGAAATAACCGTTCTTCGTACCCTTGCTTCTCGTCCATGCTTTTCCACTCCAATTTGCATTCTTCAATCAAATTCTTTAACCTCAAAAACAGTTAACTAATGTAAGTAAATTCGTCATCAACTAGTACTACTATTACAGCTTATTATGCATAAAATCTTATTTAACCAAGACTTCGAATGCAAACCACTCGATCTCTTTAAGCTTACCAACAAATTAAGCTTTTTCGTCTTTCCGTCGTGCAGTTATATGTTTATACTTCAAGAAAGGTTTATAGTTGAGACTGGTTGAATTTCAACAACTCCGACACCCAGACGGCCAAATAATATTTGTATCTGTATCACTCGAATACACCTACAGAAATCTCATCAACAATTAGCAAATCCTGGCTCACACTCGGGAAGATATGTCTTGATAACCAGAAGTGTCAAAACTATCCTTACAATACTCCAATACTGTCTTCTAGGTACTTTTCTTGACCCAAACTCAGAGCATCGCCAGTCAAGAAAAATATCATAATGTGCCTATCAATTTCATCCTGACCCTCTAACTCTTTGTAAGTCCAACTATTTCATCATTCTTCCATCATCTCACTTTTGAGTCTCTTCAGCCATCTTACCAAACATGCACACTAAACTTTCTTGTTCCACACAGCAGTTTCGTTCAATCGTAAGTAGAAATTGGTTTCTGTCGAACTTGTAGTTGACACTAGTCAAATCGTTGCTCAATGATGCAAGCTGAAACCGATCGAAGCTAGTCAAAGTCCAGCTCGGCAGCAGGATTCGCTTCGACCTATCGATCGACGTCAACTGCAAAGAGACAGGTGATCAACTATCAATCCATTTCCACTTGCTCGGCCTACCTCGACCAGACTTCATAGAACAGACCTATCATTTCGCTGCTAGTGGTTTTTGCCTCTTCGGTCGTCAACTGGGCTCGAATCTTCCATTTCATCTTGAACTTTTCGTTTTCCTTTCCGGCCTCAACCGGACCAGGATATTCAACCTCAAACAAATAGTTTTCCTCTTGCGCCTCTCTTTTTTTCTTATTCCGCTTCGGTCATCAACCGGACTCGGATCTTTTTTTTTTACTTCATGCATCATCTTTCATCTCTTTTTTTTTCACATCAGCCGCTTCGGTCTTCAACCGGACTCGGTCCTTTTTTTACATTTGCCGCTTCGGTCTTCAACCGGACTCGGATCTTTTTTAAAACTGCCGCTTCGGTCTTCAGCCGGACTCGGATCTTTTTTTTTAACATTTGCCGCTTCGGTCTTCAACCGGACTCGGATCTTTTGAATTTCGAAATCAATATTTTTCGTGTTTTTTCTCGAGAACCTTTCCATCAACTTTAAAACTTTTCCCCGAAGCCTCGTATTAACATCGAATCGTAAAACAACAATAACAAGCAGGAAAAAATGCACGATCTCAAAAAAACTATATTTTGAATTTCTAATACACTGCAAGTGCATTTCAAAGTTTAAATACACCTACCATCGTACCGGCTGCGCCAATTGTAGAATCTTCGGACGTACCAAAAACTATTCATTTTCTCTATTCCGATCAATTAACTTCTCCTCAATAGGAACGATGCCTTGCATGGACCGATCACGTTCACGACTCGCAATCAACTGCCGTTGTATTTCCCTCTCTTTCGATTTGACGTATCTCCTGCTGATTCGTCTGACATTGCAACGAGGGACAAACCACAAGTCTCGCGTAACATTTCATTCAGACTCTACAAGCATAAGCAAGCAATGGATTAATATTGTCTCTTTTGCGTAACATGCCTGCCAGCCCAGGGGGTCGTTGGTTGGATCATTCATACATACATATAAGAGTGCCCCAAATGACCCTTCTTTTGAAAAAGTTATGCACTGCAGGCTCAAACTGATCCTAGGCCTAGTACAAGATCTCATGCCAAATTTGGGCCTGATCGGATCACGGGAAGGGGACGTCAATGAGCCTGAAGTTTGAATGAGATTTTGAGACATTTTTTTTGGGAGTAACATGAAAATCTAGTTTTTCATAAAACAACTTCGGTTACCTTTGGCCGATTTCTTTTGAATACGATTTTTCTTAAAGCCTAAATTATAACAAATATTTCATCTGAAGACTGCTGCTCATACGACCCTACAGATGCTGTTTCAGATAGGTAAGGGAAGATTATTTATGTGTATAGGAAATCGTACTTGGCAGATAGGATTGATGAACGAAAAGATTTGGTTTTGAATTTCATATCAAATCTGAATCAAACTTGTCTAAAGTCATATGCATTTTCAACATTTTCATACTAGTTTTGGAATATAAAAAAAACAGAAAAATTTTGTTAAATTTTCAAATATGAAGTTCTTGAACAAATTTTATGGAGCTGCCCTATAGAGAAATGGTTGTGCAGAGGTTAAAAAATTGCTTTTTCATTTTTATTGATTCTAATTAAATGGAAAAGCAAGAAAAACAGTTCCGAGTTCTGTGTTCTTGATTCGTGATAAATGCAGCAAAAACCCCACTTATCCGAGGTAGTCAGATAAGTGAAACCTCGGATGATACAAAATTCCAACATTTGAAGCTTCAAAATGGCGATAAAAAATTGAAAACTCAGATTAATTAAATTAAAAGAAGATTAATTGTTTTGAATTCATATTTAAAATTGTGATCTGGGATTAAGATTCCGAAATTGATTTTTTCGTACATTTCAGAACATCGTATAGAAATTCTAAAACCGATTCAAGGTTAAATTTTTGAATTCTGGTTCAGAATTAAGATTTCAGAATGCAGATTCAAAATTCAGAGAAACTTTAGCTTGTAAATGGGTTTTACAATCAACATAAAATTGTTGTGGTATGCAAGCGATCATGAGCTAAAAACTTGGCTTGTCAATTCAATTTTTAGGTTAAATTTTTTTATTCAAAATTAGTCAGTACACACAATTCAGCTGAAAATCTTTCATATTTAGTAGAATTTGAGTTAATTTTCTAAGTTTTGTTTTATGATAAAAAAAAATAAATTTTAATAAAAAAAATCCACAGTACACAAAATTTCTTACATTTTCGGTGTATTGCTTAACATTATTGATATCGCAGTTTATTTAAAAGCCACATTTCAAACTAAAATCATTATTTTGGGTCAGAAAATTTGATGCGATTTTTTTTGTAGCTGCCCACCACACTCCCCCACACCAAAAAACTCATTTGAGCCTCCTGGTAATGGACGCTACTGTCCTCGGCACGTCTGGCAGCAAAACAAAGGAAACTTAAACGCGAACAAACTTTAATCATGCTGAGAACACAAAAATTTATAACGTAGTGCGAGGAAATGTACCTATGATTTCATTGAATTAGATTACGATTAGAATCTCAATGGAAAAGGATTTCCTGTGAAGAGATTTAATACTTATTATTAATGAGGTACACTAAGTTCATATATTTCTAGATTTACTAAATTACAAAAAAAAATTAGACGAAACTACTAGGCTACAAAATACACTAAATAAAAAAAACAGGCAATTGATCGACTTTTTTAATGATTTAATTTTTCTTTAAATAGTTGTACTACTTTGACTTTGAACATGGAACGGTTGTTGATAGTCTTTATTTCAATAGGTAGGGTGTAGTATTTAATTGGACCAATAAATGAAATTCTTTTTTGCCCTAATTACGTCATGGATCGGCTTCGTTGCAGGTAATCAGACTGACGAGTATTATGAGTTCGCATACCCGTGGTAAAATGAAGGTTTTGGTTATTGGTAGTTGAGTGTATATTATCATGAACATATATAATAGTTTTCAAATCACAAAGTTCCTTTATTGGAAAAATATTATGCGTTCTCATTGAGTACAGCTGTTGCGTGGGAAAAAGCAAGGGTAGTCTGGAAATATTTTTCAAACATCTATTTTGCAGGGTCTGGAGTTTCTGTAGATGCGACAAAGAGACCCTCTTACTTTTATTTTTGAGAATTTGATTTATTTTCATCGATGGTTTGAATCTTTGAATTTGCAAAAGAGTTGGGAAGATTGACCTCATTGGTTTTGAGCATAGAAAAAGTTTTGTTTTATGAAATTTAAGGCACTCCCAAAAAAAATTATTTCAGGCTTAAATGAAATAAGTTTGATCCACCACACTTTCAAACAAATTCAAAAATTTCAACCATCGATGAAAGCGAATTACGTGTTTTGAACCCTTATTTTATTATAAAACATTGAGCTCACTTTTTAGGTTCAGGACCAATTTTCTAAAGTTACGATTAAAAACGAAATCTATTAATGTAAAAGTACTTTGAAACATAGGTTTTTCTATTTGTGCATTGTTAGGCAAAAAATCATAGATAAAAAGCAGTCATCAAACCCCCCCCCCCCCTCCCCTATGAGTCAGTTCTTCCTACGGCCCTGGTTATACATATTCTGATGAAAATAAAATGAATATAGAGAACTTAAAACATATACTTTAATATGAACTTCAACTGGAAAATTAGATTTAGCTAAGTTTTTTTTAAATTTCAACTTACCGAAGTTTTAAAAAAATATCGAAGTATCGATCACCGGATTGAATTTTCCAATGAATGTGACGGAAACTAACACGATCTAAATTGAAGAAATGGATCAGATTGAGCAAGGAAAATGATAGCTCTACCTTGATTTATGGTTTGGGTTTAACCATTTTGTTCTTCTATAAACCAATTTCAATGTTTTAAAATTTAATAAAACATGTTTTTTGTTCGAAAACTTTGTGTAAAAGTGACAACGACAAAGAATCTATAAAACCTAATAACTTCAATAAAGAAACGCTACTAAAAGAACCTGAATGTTCTATTTCGCAACACCCATCATTTAGAAAAACTTCCGTTTCGCAAACTGTTGACAGTAGCAAAATCATCAACAAAAATGACATATTTAGGAAGAAAAAGAATAGCAATATGAAAATTTACGAGATGTGATGAAAAATCTGAAGTCTGGTTAACCAACGTCTATCGGTAGTGAAAAATCTTCCTTAATTATTTTTAATTTTTGCAACAAGAATCTCTCAAGTATGTCGATTGAAGTTTTATTTAGTTTTTGGGTCTTGGGTTTTACAATTGCTTATTAAATTTAGAAAAGTTTGAAATGTTCTACGGTATTTCAAACAAATTTATTGATATGAATACCAATCATTTATTAATTTCCCAAGCTAAACGTTGTTTAGCAAATTTTCAGAAAAATATGAAAAAAAACTGATGATTGGAATCGTCGCTTTCAGCATGTTATCGACAAAATTCAAAATTCGTTTTCAGTTGTGTATGAGACTGAGTCTTTTTGGGATCATTTTTGAATTTCTCAAACCCTGGGGTCTAAAAAGCTCCATTTGCGTTTAAAACTAATCCAAGATTTGTTTTGCTGAATTTTTAAGTATGACTAAATTTGAACTTTTATGTTTGTATGGGAAAGTTAGATATATATTGTTCTAAAAATCAACTTCATTTTTGATTCTTCTGAGTAACTGAGCCTGGTAATGGGTTTTGTGTAAATATTGAAAGAAAATTTTCTGCAGAACAACTTCGTCGAGAACCGTAATTTTGTGTCTCATTAGGCAAAACAGTTATTAGCTGTTGCATTGGGGTATGTCTTTTGGCGTTGATAAACAATAAATTCAACTGACATCACTGCTAGTGCCTATCGAAGAATTTCTTGAACAGTAGTCATGAATTACCTTGCTTGGCATTAACAGTCAAATGGTATTGATTGATTTTCTATGCCAACAGATATACCCCTATGCAACAGCTAATAGCTTTTTTGCATTATGAGATACGAATATCGATTTCGAACAAAGTTGTTCAGCGGAAAATTTCCTTCAAGAAATTTATAAATTGGTATCGAATTCATTACCAGTCTCGGTTCCAGAAAAGAATCAAACATTAAGTTTATTTACTCTTGTAAACGTTACTAAAAATTCTGCAAAAAATCACGGCATCTCATCAAAATAATCGCTGTGCACTCTGAAATCGACATTGTTTACTGCAGAAAAAATTATTCAAAAAACTAAATCGAGTGTCCAGTCAGTATGTGTTATTTCGTTGATTTTCGTGGTCGACTGGTCAATTCAGTAATAGATCGTTTTTTTCATACCTTAAAATGTTTGAAAATTTCTGAACTTTTCACAACACCCTAAATACATTTATATCTCTCTAAAGATTACAAACAGCAATACTTGAGAACGCTTTTTTTCGTGTTTAATATTGCATTATGGTAATATACGTATAGATGCTTCTAAATGCCTCACGTGCCTTTAAATATTTTTTCATTGAAACAAAAACCCTGAAAATCCACCAACGCCTCTCTGCCCATATTTGATAAACGGTCTAATTTGCCATGAACACCAATGCGAGAAAATCGCAAAATAAATGTTTTAACAATTTTTTTGCATCCTAATACTCAAAATAACGTAGATTAATGTGCATAACAATCATTGTAGGTGTAGGACATATGCGGTTGAGTTAAATTGCAAATTTAGATCAAGAATTTATGAAAAAAAAATAATTTCAATCTCAGTAGCCGCTTTATCAAATATAATGTGAACAAAAGTTGACAAATATCTCTGAATTTGCCTGATGTGCATACGTTTTCAAATATTGCTGAGCTTGCTCACGCCCATACCATCAAGCCACAAGATCACAACAAAAAGGGATTGGAAAAACTTGCTATACAAAGACACCGGTTGCTGCGCAGGATGATTCAACACATCATGCACATTAGACAATTTATCAAATATATTGTACATTAGACAAATTTTCTTCAGGGTTGTATGCCTCCACTAATGGATTTTTTGAAAAATGAATGAAGTAGGGATATTATATAGAGTATAAGCTGTCAAATCGCACAATTTTCTCCATTTTGAAAAAAATGGCATATTAGACCGTTTATCAAATATGGGCAGCTCTGATGGCCTAAAATACCCGATAGACGTCCAAATCCTCTATCGAAAAAACAATCATTTCTTCATTTTTTTTTCGCTACACCGAATTTTTTTATCATTCCAATTCAGTGAGTTAAAGGATTCAAAACGCCGGAAATTCACGACACAGTCTTCACCACTAATTAACCGATATCACTTTGTCTATACAATCCATTTCTGAAAAATGCCGAATTGGAAAACGACAAAAAAAGATACGTTCATCGGAAACAGCTTGGCGCAAAGAAGATATGATCCAACATTCTAAACTAAAAAGCAGAAAAAGTTAGGTGGTGGGGAGACTTAGAACCTCTTCCAATCTCCGCGACCCGCTTCTCCTCCCGGATATCTAAAAAATGCGAGTGGATATCCTTGATCGTGATTCGGAGCGCTTGAACTTGATCGTAAGAACAGCGACGAACCCCAGAAGAAATCAGATCGAAATCTTCACCTTTTGCCTGCTGTGGCGTTATCGGGGCAATTTTTGCGCGCTTTTTAGTTTCTGGAGATATTTTGAGATTTCCAGTAGAAAAAAACCAAGCCCAACCAGGGTGATTTATTTGAATCGAGCAAGGACGTCCATTCTTTTATTTGGTAGTTAGGAAAAAAAAAACAACAGCTGATAAAATAGGAAGACCAGTTTAAGGGGCTCTCTAAAAACGGTTGGAGTTCTAGCCGGAGTCTTGTTTTTTTCTCTCGTTCAAAACTAGTTTGATGATACCATTAATCAAATCGTTTTATGATACCGAGTTGCCTTTTATCATCACAAAATAGGAAAGGATGAACTTTGAAATGTCACCTTTGAGTGCGTAGTTTGGAGCAATCTTCAGATCGGCCAAGGTAGGAGTTAAGCCTTAGAAAAGTGCATCGATTTTGGACCGAGAATGGGGCCATTCGAGCAACGTAAACTAGCATTAGTTTGGAATTATGTTAATTATGTAAATATTGACACGCTCCAGCTGTAACAACCTCCAAAGTGGAACCGGATTTCAAATTTGATGGAATAAATGCAGCTTAAGAGATAGTTTTTAAAAATAGGCTGTTTGTATTCAATCTGAAAGCAAAATAGAAATTAATCTATTTGAAGATCTGGATTTTATAATTTAAATAACATTTCAATCTGACATAAAAAGTCACGTTTTTTAATCCATTATAAAAACATAATAAACTTCAGAAAAGTGAACGCAAAGTTAAAATTGTATGCTTGATAAAAATGTTTCATTTGAGAAAAAAATGATCCATATGAAAATTTAAGAGAAAAATTGTTAATGATTAAAAAATATCAATTTGTCATTTTTGTCATTTTTGTCATTTTTGTCATTTTTGTCATTTTTGTCATTTTTGTCATTTTTGTCATTTTTGTCATTTTTGTCATTTTTGTCATTTTTGTCATTTTTGTCATTTTTGTCATTTTTGTCATTTTTGTCATTTTTGTCATTTTTGTCATTTTTATCATTTTTGTCATTTTTGTCATTTTTGTCATTTTTGTCATTTTTGTCATTTTTGTCATTTTTGTCATTTTTGTCATTTTTGTCATTTTTGTCATTTTTGTCATTTTTGTCATTTTTGTCATTTTTGTCATTTTTGTCATTTTTGTCATTTTTGTTATTTTTGTCATTTTTGTCATTTTTGTCATTTTTGTCATTTTTGTCATTTTTGTCATTTTTGTCATTTTTATTTTTGTCATTTTTGTCATTTTTGTCATTTTTGTCATTTTTGTCATTTTTGTCATTTTTGTCATTTTTGTCATTTTTGTCATTTTTGTCATTTTTGTCATTTTTGTCATTTTTGTCATTTTTGTCATTTTTGTCATTTTTGTCATTTTTGTCATTTTTGTCATTTTTGTCATTTTTGTCATTTTTGTCATTTTTGTCATTTTTGTCATTTTTGTCATTTTTGTCATTTTTGTCATTTTTGTCATTTTTGTCATTTTTGTCATTTTTGTCATTTTTGTCATTTTTGTCATTTTTGTCATTTTTGTCATTTTTGTCATTTTTGTCATTTTTGTCATTTTTGTCATTTTTGTCATTTTTGTCATTTTTGTCATTTTTGTCATTTTTGTCATTTTTGTCATTTTTGTCATTTTTGTCATTTTTGTCATTTTTGTCATTTTTGTCATTTTTGTCATTTTTGTCATTTTTGTCATTTTTGTCATTTTTGTCATTTTTGTCATTTTTGTCATTTTTGTCATTTTTGTCATTTTTGTCATTTTTGTCATTTTTGTCATTTTTGTCATTTTTGTTATTTTTGTCATTTTTGTCATTTTTGTCATTTTTGTCATTTTTGTCATTTTTGTCATTTTTGTCATTTTTGTCATTTTTGTCATTTTTGTCATTTTTGTCATTTTTGTCATTTTTGTCATTTTTGTCATTTTTGTCATTTTTGTCATTTTTGTCATTTTTGTCATTTTTGTCATTTTTGTCATTTTTGTCATTTTTGTCATTTTTGTCATTTTTGTCATTTTTGTCATTTTTGTCATTTTTGTCATTTTTGTCATTTTTGTCATTTTTGTCATTTTTGTCATTTTTGTCATTTTTGTCATTTTTGTCATTTTTGTCATTTTTGTCATTTTTGTCATTACTAGCATTTTTTGCCTTTTTTTTTTGTTTAATTTTTTTCCCTTTTCTTGCATTTTTTATGCCATTTTTGAGAAATTTTTTTTGTTAGAAAAATTGTCTGTTTTTAGAATTTTTGTGTTATTGTTTTGTATTATTGCATTTATTTTTTTGCAACATTTGTGTCATTCTTGAATCTTCTTGTTACATTTTTGTTCGGTTTGTAATGTTTTTGGCATTAGGTGTCATTTTCATGTTAGCTTCTGTTGACTTCTGACTACTGACTCGATTGGAATCGGATTACTCAAACTATTTTGTGAACAGTTCGTTGAACCCTTCCTTCCATAATTCATAAAACCTTATTGATATCTTAAGCCAGCAGCAGAGGGCCAAGCCTAATTAATCAGCAAAGAGCAGAAAGCAATCTCTTCGTCAAGTATCGTTCCACCGGTTCAGTCAATCCCTTTTTCTGGGAATTGCACACGATTTCGCCAGATTACCGTCAGATGCGATGATGGCCAATGGGCAGGTCTCGGCGAGATAAACACGAAAGACTGGACTGGACCTGGAGCAGATCGGTGCGATATCAACATTCCGATCCCTCTCCGGTTTTAACATTGACCCACATGTACTTTCTCTTTCGTTTGGGCTAGGTTCGAACTCTCCTAGATGACCATCAACCGACTAAATAGGGCTCCTTTGCAATTTAAGTTGGGTCAGAATTCCACACGCAATCACTTGAAGGTACCTTAGGGTATCACCTCAAGTTTTCACTTCCAATTTGTTAGAGTGTACTAAAGGGCGTAACCAATTAAGATGTTTAGTATTGATTATGGTAAAATTTTATTAGTCTGTATACATAAATTTTTAAAACCTATCAATAAATGGAGCGTTTCTCCTAACAATATTTTTAAGTAATAAAATACGGTATGATCCAGTCTATCATCGATCGATGGTCAAGGTAGCAGCCAACAGATTCGATCGGAGATCGTTTCTGGGAATGGTTTGAATCGTTCGGCGATCAGGGACTTTGGAGATTAGTCATAACATGGCTAATCGATAGTTATGTTGTATTTTTATCTTTTAATATCGTTTATGCGAGATTGGAGATTGTTAGATTTCACCCTTGCTAATCGTTGTGAATCGGCCGTAGCATTTCAACTGATGAGAGTGCGTCGTTAGCAACATTGTTCGTTTTAATAAAAAAGAGATTGGTTTGAAATTGGATCAAATTATCGAGACCGTGCGATTGAAAGAGCATAACTTTATATGAGGTTAAATATAAATAATAGAAACATTAATTAGATATTTTAAACCAATTCAACTGAATTTCATTTTTGAGACAAGGAATTCGGTGTCAATAGTTCTGTATAGTACAATTCTCATTAATTGAATTTTTTTTGAACATCCCGTAGCTGATCTACAGTATTTTTCCGAAGCATTTTTTCAATCATATGTTTGTTTATTAAGGCATTTTACATATTAAGTTTAATTTTGCCGAATGGATCACTTATGAATCTTTGTTAATAGAGGTTTCCAAAACATGTTTATTAAGTTTTTTTTTCTTATACTTTGAATAACGGAAAACTGAATTGTTGTTGGTAAATAATGTCTTAGAAATATATTTGAGTTGCATTAAGAGGTTTCTAAAGCTATAATTTTTTGTAAAAATCGGTTGGAATACAAGAGAGATATATTGGTTCAAGTTAAGTGTGTCAAATTGACACTGTGCTCCAGGAACTGTAACGGGTAAAAATTTCTGGGACGGATGAGGGTTAAGGGACAAAAATTTTTAAAGATGATTTTGAGATAATCAAACCAACTTTGTTGAAAATCACTAGTGTAGAAAGCGGATTAAATGTTCAATTTTTAAGCGAACTCTGCTGATTATTTTTATTAATTACAAACACCAATATTTCGACAAGTTCGATGAAAATAATGGAATGATTTGAAAAACAAAGAAATAAGTTTTCCTATTCTGTTTTTATCCAAAATTTAAATAAAGATATATTCAGATTCCCACATTATACACTTATTTTAGCATTTTAATCCAGAAATTTCATCATTTGTTTCTTTATTCCAATTTCTATGTGATGTCTGATTTTCAAAAAATTTGATTATAGATTTGTGTTCGTTTTAAGTCCTTATTTGACTAAATGGAGTGGATTTTGAGCTAGAGGTTTTTATTTAAGTTCGAAAGTTGAAATAAAATTATTTTGTTCTGAAACTGATCTCGAATCATAATTAAATTATAATTTTGTTCTATAATTTTTTTTTCGTGTGTTTTTCAATTTTGAGCCGTTTATCTCTTGATCAGACTCCTATTTTAAATCTGCTAATTGATATCTCGTTGTTCTAAAAAATATTTTTTAAGTAGTATTTATAATTTTCAAGTTTTGTAATTTTGTAGTTCTGTATGTTTAGCTCTAGAAAATGCATGTTCGTTGTACACCCAACAAACAATTTAGCTGATTACAAACGACAACTCGCTGAACGAAAGCTGAGTTATAGCCAAATTGCTCTTTCAGCTTGATGGCTGAATAAAGGAAAACTGGAGCGCTGTTTCAGCATGTAAACAAATTTTAGTGCAACCAATAGGAGAAGTTGATGAGTTGTTTCTATTAAAATGTTTCAGCCTTTGTTCAACCATTCATGCTACCATAAAAGTTTGACAGATTGAACTGTGGTAAAATTGCAATGCATGATGGCGTATATTTTGATATGTGATTTTTTTTTTGCTTTCCTGTATCAGATATTTTTTGGAATTTCTTGATAAGCTTAATCTGGATAGGAAGAATGGCCTCTCTTGGATTGCATTTTTGATTAAAAAAATCTAAAAAAAACCATCCATTTCTTATATGCAAAATTCAACTTCTATAGAATAGCAAAATGCTTAAAAATGGCAAATTTTCATTGACATATGGCGATTTTTTTTATTATCTGACAATTTGCGCCGGGGTTCTTCAGATCTTCCCCAAAATTCAAAATTGGATTTATTTTAACGAATGTTAGAAATCTGAAAAAATACATTGGTTTTTAACCAATGTATTTTTTCAGATTTCTAACATTTTTATTTTTCGATAAGATTCTGTTTGAGTTTTTTGTGAATAAAATAAAACCATATTTCAAAGCTACATAACACTGTTATTTTTCAACGGAAATAATTAAATAGCACATCAAATCGCATTGAAATTTTACCAGCTTTTCGAGTAAAGTATTTAAAAAAAATTAAGGGATGACCTTTAACACGAAAAATTGTAAATAAGCTTTAAATGATGCCTAAAAGTACCCTCTGCATCACTAAATAGTCTGTAGGGGAACTGGGTATAAAATGCGCAGTCGGGACAAGATGCGCCACCATCAGTATTTCACTTAACAAACATTGTTCATCATTTCTGAAAATGCCAGTTGGTTCTATTTTCATTTTTAAGCGTTTATTAATATTTGTGGACCTTCGAGGTTTTCTTTATTGTGAAAATTTTACGAAAAACGAAAACAAAAATTTTTGGGAGCTTTTCTTGCAATTTTTCAACTTTTCTCGTAAGGAATTACGGCATCTATCAGCAAAACATTTATCTGGCATCTGTTCCAATGATGAACATTGGTCTTGAAAATCATCACACAACAAAAAATTTCCTTATTTAATTTTTTTCCGGTTTTTTCAAACGATTTTAATAAACATGTCTAGGCAGGGCAAAACGCGCCATGTCCGTTTATCTATAAGCATGTTTCATATTTGTTTAAATATATATATGCAGTTTTCATCACACCAATTTTAAGGATATTTATATATTGAATTGGAAAACATAACTTGAATGTGAACGAATATACATATCAAAAATTCCTAAATTTAATATAGTTTAATTAACTATTCACAAGAACGTCAGTATATCTGGCAGCACTGCGCGTAGCAATACATTTTTCCATCTGTGAAGTAGAAAAGAATTGTTTTTATGGCAAACACTTTCGGAGGCCCTTGAATTAATAAACACTTATTAATCGTGAAACGGCGCGTTTGGGTACACACATATGCGCACTTCTCCCCAAACGAAATGGAAATCATACTTTAGAAAAGCTTTCAGAATTTAACTATTAAGACGTATATAATTGGTATAAGTGTTCCTGTTAGTATATTTCTGGTGAAGAACAGTCCCCTTTTCAAATCCCTTGTCAAATTTCCTGGATTGCATTCTCCATTTACGAGTAATGAAAATTTTTTCTTAACGTGGGCGTCTTACCCCAAGTTCCCCTAAATAATACCATTGTTTAACCCAATTTATGATGCAACTTTCAACTGAAGACACTAAGTGGGCCAACGCCTCCTTCAAGAGTTATGGAAGAAACAATGACGATAAAACAAACAATGCACACTGGTACAGAACATCAATCTAGCGGAACTAAATTAATAGCGCCCAGGGATGAAAAGATAGACTTTTGGTGTCTTCGACAACATTGCATAGTTTTACAAGGCGCATATTTTGAAATAAAATACAGAGTCAAGGGGTCCACCAATAGCAAGATAAAAATGCTAACTTTTTTGTTAAGCATTTTAGAGCTTTGGTTTGTTCTACAAAGTTGTTTATCTTAACAAAATACATAACTTTGCTGAACAAGTCAAAATTCTACAATTTCATTCTAAGGAGTTACAATGAAATTAAGAAAAATACCTTGAAAAAACAGTTTTTTAATTCTGAAACGTTGTAGGTAAGACAAAACAATTTCCAGTCTTCGAAACAAAGTTGAAAAATGTTAAGTTCTACAATCGCTTAGTACATTATGATGTGTTTTCAAATTGCTGGAGCGCTGCAGAAAGCATTTAGTGTAATATATTAACGATTTTCAAAGAAAAGTTTATCGAATTGCGCAAATTTTCGCACCACCAGCCAATGTGGATTTTATTTTTGGTGTTAAGAGGAATCGTTACTATATAAAACTAGCGTGGAACTCGGTGGAACTTGAAGCAATTTTAAGATTGAAAATCTAGTATTTTGTTTACAAATATCACTTGTTTTAGACACTTTATTAATTTCTTAGTTTCTTTGATGCAATTTACTTGCAGAATTTGAGAAAAAGAAATAATTAGATGATTTAACTGGTTTTCCGTTTCAAATTTATCAATAGAATCTGTTCTAGTACATCATTATATAAATGATATCTGTACCAACACGTGAAAGTGATTAAATTCCAAAAGTAAACTAGCTTTCAGCTTTCAGTAGCTGGTGGCAGGCCAATTTTGGCTCTATTTAACGATAAAAACACTTTTGAGATAATAAGTTTTCGTTGGATTACAAACTCAATTTGAGCAAAGGATTTATGACCATTTTGAAACCAGAGCTGACAACACGTTGATATACACCATTTATTCCTGACCGAAGCAAATGTTGTAAAAATAAGTGTCTGAAAAAGTGATATTTGTGAACAAAATACTAGATTTTCAATCTTAAAATTGCTTCGAGTTCCACTGAGTTCCACGCTAGTTTTATATGGAAATGATTCCTCTTAATACCAAAAATAAAATCCACATTGGCTGATGGTGCGAAAATTTGCGCAATTCGAACCACTTTGCTTTGAAAATCGTTAATATATTACACTAAATGCTTTCTGCAGCGCTCCAGCAATTTGAAAACACATCATAATGTACTAAGCGATTGTAGAACTAAACATTTTACAACTTTGTTTCGAAGACTGAAAATTGTTTTGTCTTACCTACAACGTTTCAGAATTAAAAAACTGTTTTTTCAAGGTATTTTTCTTAATTTCATTGTAACTCCTTAGAATGAAATTGTAGAATTTTGACTTGTTCAGCAAAGTTATGTATTTTGTTAAGATAAACAACTTTGTAGAACAAACCAAAGCTCTAAAATGCTTAACAAAAAATTAAGAGGTTGTATAGTACACTACCGTGATCGTAGAATTACGAATTTCTTTCCTATTTGTGTCATTTATCATTTAACTGACCACCCAAACATTTTGATTCCGTAATAACCTTTCTATGATTTTTTTTCGTTATCTTTCCCGTCGTCATTTTTTATTCCTAAATAAAAACCTTTTGTTCTTACATTTGACATGTTGTCATTCTGGCATGCCGTGTCATCTTCTCATAGTTCAAATTGTTCTGGCATGTTTTCGCATTTTAGTTTGACTTGGTCAAATCCGAAAGTTAAACATGAGACGGTAGGATAGGGTAAAATGAAAGAAACTAACCTACATATCTAAGAAATCTGTGTTTACAACATAAAAACTCGATTGTAGCTACTGCGACCGCACGAGACAACGCCTAACGAACAAATGAAACTCTCGCGCCGCAGCTGCTCGCTTTTTATAACTTTTCAACTTGCCCAACTCGATTGGTAAAAAACCCATCGTGTTCGACAAGTCGGAAAGTTATAAAAAGCCAGTAGCTGCGACGCGAGAGTTCCATTTGTTCGTTAGGCGTTGTCTCGTGTGGTCAAAGTAAGCGATGGTTTATGTTCGTTCGTGGAGCGAAATAGAGTTTATGGTTTTTGACAACTTCTTATGTGGAAATCAGCATTTTAACATTTAAGCTTCCTGAAATCAAGTGGGCTCTCTCGGGACCATTGTTATTCTTTAAAAGAGTCTTCTACATATAAATTCTTTGGACTTGAAAAGAAACAAGGGGGAATGCACAAACGGTTCTCTTCTCGATACTCCGGCATGAAACCAAATCAAATTGGATCTCAATTGCAATTTCTTGAGATAGCAAATTCCTTTCTAAAACTTTGACTTGAAGACAACTCCTTCGAAGTCATACAAATCAAACACTGTTCTAGTTAGGTATATCTATCGACATTATTTGTCGCATCTAGACGAAAATTTGCATTGGGGAATATTTCAGGGCAGTTTTCATTGTTTACTCTTTCACAGGACTGGTTGTAGTACTGAGAATGACTGTTTTTTGTTGCTTAGAATCAGCAGCGGTTTCTCGCCGTGACAGCTCCAATCAAAGACGATACGTGCTGTAGACCGGGAAATGCGTAGATGCCTTTTTCGTTTCCTCGACTGGGGAGTTGTGCAACTCTGGAAATTTTCAACATACCTGCCAATGTGAAGTTTTTGGCAGTTATATTTATAACTTCCCAAGTACAAATGTGCGCTTGTGGTTTGTGGGTATTGGTGTACAAACACACAGCCAATCCGAAATGTTCTTCGGAAGAGATGTCTGTTAAAGAGGATTTTTTCGTGACGCTTGAATCGTTCACGATTTTCAATTTGCACCCCTATAGTGTTGCCGTAAGACGTAATTCTACGTCAAAAGTTAGCATTTTTATCTTGCTATTGGTGGACCCCTTGACTCTGTATTTTATTTCAAAATATGCGCCTTGTAAAACTATGCAATGTTGTCGAAGACACCAAAAGTCTATCTTTTCATCCCTGGGCGCTATTAATTTAGTTCCGCTAGATTGATGTTCTGTACCAGTGTGCAATGGTCGAACAACTGCACTCGCGTTTGCAGGTATTGCGCCTTTCTAACAAAATGGGAACAAGAGTACTTATCAAAGCAGGTAAAAATCACTTTTTCTTCGTGCTTCGTAGAATGTTTGCAGAAAAACTGACTTCAAGTTACAACCAATAATTTAAATATCATACTGTTTTTCTAATGGGAATATTGCTTTACAGCCTGGTCATACCAAAGGGCTGAAAGAGAAGCAAATTTCCGAACTGACATTTCAGTACCGCACTGACGTTTTGGTACAAAAATGCCATTGAAATCAAAGGGGAACTGACGTTCTGGTTCCAAAAAGTCAGTACGGTCCGTTTGTATGTGATTTGACAGTTGCTTCAGTCCTTTGGGTCATACACACCAAAATCCTCACACATTATTTAAAACGTATGAGAAAGTGGCAGTAATGCTGTGAAAATAATCGTTGATCTTAGTAAATGACCAGGCTGAAAAAATCATTCCCATTATCGGTAATATAACATTGAAAATATAATTCTTATACCATATTCATATTCTCCATCCGCTCAGTTTGGAACTCTACCATACAAAAATGAACATATCTCGTTCACACTCCCATCCACAACACTGACAAAATCTTCAGTGTTCTACACAGCAAAAAATTTCTAAAAGTATACGCAATCTAAAATGTGTGGCATCTATTTTTTCCCCAGTGTAATTAAAAAACGATGAAATTTCAAACTATTTTTGGTCTATTTTTCATCAGTTCAAAATAAAAAGTGTAAAATTAAATCCTTTACAATAAATTTACACAGCATGGTCTAGAAAGGAACGTTGGGATATAATTTTACACCATAAACGATGTAAAATTTGACAGATCCATTGGTTTTGTTTCTTTCGCGGCTAAAGTAAGTAAATTTTCACTCAAGATGATGGTTTTTTTTTTGTAGCATCATCCAAAAGATGTGAAAAGTGTTTCGGAAATGGGAGTCACAGCCCCAGCCGCTGTCCTAAGATCGCAGAAGATCGTACCGTCAGCATTCGGCAGCTAACTTTGAGGGCGAGGCTCTGCACAGACACCGTACGAGCAAGATGTTCTGAATGTGCTGTTAGCTGATAGCGGCGGTTGTTCGAATCCAAAATCATGAAAGCCCGAGAAAGCCACAAAATTCCGGACGGATGACGGTAAATTATGTGAAATACAAAAAGAGCTAAAGGTGTTTAAATCTAACAGTTTTTCTTTATTTTATTACAGTGACGTGGATCCGGATGACCGAAAAGGAATTCCTCTCAACAATTCGACTGATGAGACGCTGACCAGGGTGGATCAGGGTCGTGGTCAACTTCTGATACAACTGGGCGCACCAGTGGTAGTGGGTGAAGGTTTTTATTTTTAATGCTATATTTTAAAATAAATGTTCAATAATAATAATCATCGTATTTTTTTTCATTTTTAAATATTTGAAAACTGAATATTTACAAAAAACTGCCAAAATCCAGAATGAATTTTCACATTTTACATCACTATGTATTTTTACACGACAATAAGCCGTTCCATTTTCGTGCATCGCTTTCGATCTAAATTTACACGCCGTGATAGAATTTTATATCGGCAATAAGGCATTTCTCAACTTGTCAGACGAACAGCTGATTTCTCATGTTTACATTTTCTCGGCATATCGTGATAGGGTAAACATAGCAACAACATTACGCATGATCAATGACTAGATAGTAGCGAAATAAAATTGGCAATGCCCATGGTTGTCCATTTCTCCCCGAGGGGCTTAAAAAATGCAACTCAGTGAACTTTTCGTTCTGAAACACTTGCCCTGCTCTGTTAAGACGCCGGGCGTACACCCAATCGAAGAGCAGAGAAGGCTTCGCCAAGGTGAGAGCAAGAGAAAAAATTCATCACATTAAGTGTAGGGGAGCAGCGCTAAAGCAACTCAGTAGCCTGTAGGTTGGGTCCTTTCCAAACAAGAAAAGGAAAAAGAAGAAACAATATCGTTTCGTGCTGTTTGTTTGCCTACTGTGGTAGGAAGAGAAGGAAAAAAAATGCACTTCAGTTGTGTGTTTCGGGATTTATCCTACTCACACAGTAGTGTTGCTATTGGGGCACTGGTTTTGCTCGGCACTTGGCTTCGGCTGTACTCGGAAACGAGTGTAGAGCATTTCGGAATAAGGTGTGGTGCTCTACAAATCGTAGAAGATAACGGTGCGATTTACACAGCGCACTGTCGGATTTGAGAAGTGCGGACCAACCATGGGCAATGCAATTGTAGTGGTTTTGCAAGCGCACCTTGGTTAGGAGAATATAAATTCTTTGAATCAAAGTAATAGAAAGAATCCTTTTAATTCAACCACGACAAATGAAAAGTTTAGATACCGGTATTTCGGTAGCAACTTACTATCTCCTTCAGTGAGCGTTTTCGATTGATAAATTCTTTATTTAATTGTTGAAAATTCATAACAAGTAAAGATATAAAGGTATGTTAATGCTTTTAATTAAAAAAGTGTTAAAAAAAGCATTGAACAGCGCTTATCTTCAAACATCAAAATGGCGACCAGTTGGTGTTTACATTTTCCAAAACAAAAAAAGTTACCCTATCACAATCTGTCTCAGGAAATACTTTATTGACGTCTTATGACAGAATTGCTGAATTATTTCTCCAAATCAAGATAATAAAGGCCTGGAAACATGCTTCTTAGAGAATTTTGGTGGCCTTTTTTCAGCCAGATTACTGATTAAAAATTCAACCACGATATTTTTCAGCGTTTTTTTTAGCAAAAAATGTTTTTTGGAGGGTCTCTTAACCAGATAGCAGTGACGTATCATTTTTGGTTTTCGACAGTAAAAGGGTTTTTCTCTTTTTTCTTACTTTTCAAATCTTCGCGACTTGAAATGAAATAAAATCTGTACAATCTATTCAAAAATGTACCTAAAATTTTGCCTTTTGATATAAAACTTCTTACTTTGCCTACATTAGCTTCAAACACACATTAGGCACTTCGGCGTAAAAAACGTGAATTTTTTTTAACGATTCTACGACGAAATGACTAATGTCCTACCAATTATGGCAGTTAGTAGGCTTGTGTAAATATTCGAATCAAAGGAATAAAACATTTGTTATTGTTCCATTAAAATGGTCAGTGCGTGGAAATTCATTCAAGTATATTTGAGCGAGGGGAAAGATCTTGTTCCGGCGCAGTCACAACGAACAGCGGTCCACAACAATTAATTACAATAAAATACGAAGACATCAATGAATTACAAACAAAATACGAAGAAATACGAAAATTACGAAAAAATGTTAAGTGAACTAGACATAAGGGAAGAAATTCTTTGTAAATAATACACATAAAACATGAATTTCACCAAACACAATTTCACAATACACAACACAAAACATTGAATTGCCAACACTGCACACTCACACCATAGTTTTAAGAGTGAGACGAAAAAGTGATACGTGAATTCAAACCATAGCTCGTAAGTGACATGTATATATTTATGCTTCAATAAAGATCACTTTGAAAACCTAATCGCGCGCAACGGACGTGTTTTCTGCATCCCGAAAGTTCATCAGTTCTCGGTCTTTGTTCTGCTCCGCCATCGCTGGTCGATTGATGACCATTGTTGCTTCCTGCTTCCTTCGTTTTCGTCAGCCGTTTGGGACCCAATTCCTGGGACAACAATAACGGAATCCTGCGTCCGTACAGATCTTTTTAAGGATACCGGGGAAATGAAAAGAGTTGTTGGGAACCATAGTCAAGGTATGAAATAGTGATTATACCTTTTAACATACAGCAATACGTTGCAAAACGTCGCCGCATTTACGTACTTTAGAAGGTAAGCTGTCAAGGAAGCAAAATTCCTTCATTTGTGTTTTGAAGAACGTTGCATATTTA
Organism: Uranotaenia lowii; assembly: GCF_029784155.1. Taxonomy (NCBI): domain Eukaryota; kingdom Metazoa; phylum Arthropoda; class Insecta; order Diptera; family Culicidae; genus Uranotaenia; species Uranotaenia lowii. The sequence goes on along the minus strand of NC_073693.1, from coordinate 8,128,829 downwards.
TTTATCAAAATTTCTAAAATAAAAAATTATTAATGTGATAAATTTAACAGCTAATTGGAATGTAACCTCCCCCCATTTTTCCTGAGGTAGGAAGGGTCTCATTTCATTAAAAAAAAAATCGTATCGAGAAAGGCATACATATGTTTCAAATTTCAAGAAATAAATATCACTTCGAAATTATAAGAGCTGCTGGAGATTTTCCGTACCACTAACATGAATGGATTGATACCTTTTAGTCAGATCGATGTCAAAATGGCTCATAAGTCACTTCGTTTTTCCAAATTTACTCGAAACTATTTGGTGTTTCAGAAAAATTTTTAAAGCATTTAAATGCTTTTAAAACCCTGAATAAAATGACGTCGAAAATTCAAAATCGACAAAAATGGATGATCGTCACTTCGTCATATCATGGCAGCACAGTAGGCTACATTTTTACTACTGGCTGCTGTCAATTAACAGAGGATAAAAATTAGAAAAGAAAAAGAGAAAATGGAAGGCGAAGAGGAAGCTTATTTCCGGAGAAGTCGTTCTCTTCTTTATCAGACCACGTCCGTGAGTTAGGTCGGTTCACTTACAGTGTTCGTGAACATCCAAGGATTTCACCCGAGACCCTTAGTGATCTCGCGCCTAAACGTAAAAGACCGGCATCATCTTCCTCCGGTTCTGCGGAAATCTAATTCCTAAGCCTAAGGAGGTCTTTTTTCTCGGCCTGCCCAGGGCACTCTCGTGGCAGGCACTGTTTTATATACACAGACAAATGATAATTAATGAAAAAAATTGAAGCTTAAAATTTCTGACTACTTCTTCTGGTAAATTTGTGATGCTGAACCACTTACCAGAAGCTTGTAATAATTTCGAATAAATTAATTCGAAATAAGTTTCCGGATGATTTGGTAAGGTAAATTTTGATTGATTGTCGTCCATAGAGTTCAAAAGACTTTTATGGTTTCTAGACTAGCCTAAGGAGAGGTGAGGTAAATCATTTGAGATTCACTCGTTAGTTTTATGCAAATTGCCATCCATAATCCATCAACAATCATCAGCTAGCCATTCCATTAAGGGTTGCAACATTTGATGGACGACTGTCTTTCTTTGGGATTTTTTTCTTCAATCTGATCTGATAGGATCTTCTGCCTATAAACATTTAAAATCCGTTGGCCCTTAGCTTATCCACCGGGGCAAGCAGATGTCCACCGAGATTCCCACCTGAGGGGCGGTCAAACAACACAGAGAGAAAACTCAAATAAATCATACCGAAGCCCTTGCGGGCGGATCGAAGTGCGATCGTATGCAGGCAATCTGCGCATTCGGTTAAAGGAATGCCGACAATTTCCATCTGAAAAAGCCAAGATAGATGTCCCGAGTCCGTGCTAAGTGCCATTCAATTAGCGCTCATACCATCACAATTCGGTGTAATCTCATTACTGTGCAGACAACAACAACAACAAACAGCAAAAAACGGCAAAACGAATTAATGATTTGCCCCCAGGCCGCAGACTTTTCTTCCAGCTGTGCGTGCGTGTCTCTATTTGAGCAAGACTTGCCGTCGATGTCTTTGGGTCCCAACTTCCCAACAAGCGTGACTCCACACGAACGGGGAAAGGGACAAATTTCTTCGATTCGGTATTGTGGGTGGATGGGGGTTTTCTTGTTGTGAGTTATGTATATTTGAGACGAACTTGCCCGCCGGTTCCGCTCAGGTCGGTCTTTAACAGACCGGGAGACCCCCGGAGGAACCTGGTTCGGCTGATTTATGACCACTTTCACCTGGACCTCTACGACATACAATCGCGATCATCCGATGGGCCAAGGCTAGAGTTGCTTCATAAGACTTTGTCAATTTTAATTTTCGATTGTTAAATATATTTTACTGTCGATCTAAATTTTAGGAAGTAGGTAGGTAGTTCATAAAATTTGATTAGAAATTTTAAACCATTTTTATTTCTAAAAACTTAAAAAAAAATTTAATTCCGTTACCCAAAAGAAAAAAAAATCTTTTCATCGACAAGGTTTAATATAAACACTCCGAGCCGTTTTGCTCGCAATACGACATGCTGTGTGCAGGTTGCGGAATTTTGCACCGCAGTATGACCGTTGACCCCTCCCAGCTACTATGTAGTATGGGGGAGCCCCTCCCTCCTTCCTTCTCTCGTTAAACTATCCTACAACCCAGCTGTGCGATCTGGACTCTTGGACCATGATTTTGCCACTCGTTGCTCCTTATGATCTGTCTAAATGCTGTGCGAAGAAAGTGAAGGCAGCAATTTTTTGCACCACGCCCGTATGGTACATCACGACTCCAACTAATGGGAATCCAAATATCTAAATTATTCTTTTGGACTTGAAAATTAACATTTATCATAAAAAGTTGTATAGCAGTGTAAAACTTTGTTAAACCCTCCTGCGTACATGCGAGATGATCAGGGAATATGTTTCTCCTACTATTTTTGTTTGGCTAATACATTCAATTAACCTATATCTGAACTAGAGTGCTCTTTTCCCGGCCAATTTATCGTTCCGGGGAACCGGGAAATCTGACGATCCTTTTCTCGATTATTCTCCAGATCCCGGGAAAATTGTAAATGAAGAATTTAACACTCTATTGCATAGGGACCCTTTCCTTTATGATATTTTTTAATTTTTAAGGTAGAATATTTTGAATCAGCAGTTGTAAAATCAAAGACCCAAAAACTAAGTACTTTAATCGACACACTTGAGAGATTCTTGCTGCAAAAATTAAAAATAATTAAGAAAGATTTTCACTTTCGATAGGCGTTGGTTAGCTGGACTTCAGATTATTCTTCACATCTCGTAAACTTTCAGATAACTATCCTTTGCTTCCAAAATAAATATGTCATTTTTTGTCGATGATTTTGCTACTGTCAACAGTTTGCGAAACATATTTTTTTTTCTAAATGATGTGTGATGTGTGTTGCAAAACATTCATGAACATTCAGATTCTTTTCGTCGCGTTTCTTTATTGGAGCTATTCGGTTTTATAGATTCTTTGTCGTTGTCACTTTTACACCAAGTTTTCGAACAAAAACTTTTTTTTAATAAATTCAATGTTTTAACTAGTTATTTAGAACTGCCGAAATATATTCTCTGTTCAATAAATACGAGAAATTGATGTATTTCCAGATTCCTCGGGTTTATTCGGACATACCCTGGTTTTCAAAGTAAAGTGGACAAGTAAAGCAAACTTTTGTCTGGCTCAAAAGAAACACTTTTCTTTTTATCCAAACACATCAGCAGCGTTCAAATCGGCCTTCAAACTTCCAAAAAACAATTAGGAAAAGATTAGAAAGCTATCTTTTCCTAATTGTTTTTTGAAAATTTGAAGGCCGATTTGAACGCTGCTGATGTGTTTGGATAAAAAGAAAAGGGCTTTCTATTTTCGTTGAAAATCAAGAATTTTTTTAAAATGTCTTTGACTGTTTTTGCCCCTGAAGTTAGGCTCTATTTTTAACATTTATTCAAATATATGTGTAGGTGTTGAAAAAGCTAATCCCTGGCGATTGAAAAAATGTAAAATTTTTTACTGATTTGCATTTAAAATTATGGAAGCATAAATGAACCCATTTTTTGGTGTTTTTGAATTCAACAGCCTTTTGAAAAGAATGTGTGTTTAAAAGGCGTTCTAAATCAAAGGTTAAAACCACTGTTATAAGATCTGAACTCATTTTCAATATTGCATTCCTTGAAAAATCTAAGTTAATTTTTTTCACAGGATTTCAATAATAAAATAAATTATTAATAACAGTTTATTGTTGATAAAATAAACTGTACTTCATCTTCGGGTTCAGTAAATACATTTTATTGGTTTGTTGTTTAACATTGTTTATATCGCAGATACTTAAAAAAACTTAAATCTGAATGTATGGAGTTTACAAGAGTTAAAAATAAATCTGCTTTGAGCCCAAACAAGTTTTTCTTTCATATAAAGCTCATTCATTTTTTGAGGTTTCAAAAAAACTTAACACTTTTAGGACCTTTTTTCGAAAGAAATGATTTGAAATGTGATGTGGTGTGATAGGAAAAAATTTGTCACCAAAACCCCCCTTATGAGGCAAGTCTTCCTACGGCCCTGTCCATGCTATTATATAACTTCGGTGATCAAACATTCATTTCAAGTGTTGTCTTTATAGAAAAAAATCACTAACATGTTTCATTTACCCTTAATAACTTTTCTGATCTGAGTTTATATAGTATCGAAAAATATTCAAAGAGAATAATTTGCAGTACCTTTTTCTGTTTTTTTCTTCATTTTCCCAATTTCTACTACATTATGCATGCAAATCAAAGTTAGAGAAACATTTGCTCTAGTTTTGTTGAGTTTGACAGGTAATCAAATTGACCAGATATTGGTTAGTAGCTTCGGTAGACAATGAATATATTTTTTCATAGAGGTTACTGCAGCTTTGCTTCGTGTCAGCCATTTTTGGTCTCATTTACGGTCTCATAAAACCAAAACTTACCTTATTTAGAAGCCGGTATAACTATATTTCACGGTCGCCATGAAGGTGACCATTTTCTGAGGAAATTCACACGTCTTATTTGAGAGACAATTCATTAAAATAGAGTTCAAACGCACACTATACTTTAAGGCGCATTCTAGCAACATCAGGGTGTCCAATACCATTTTGATCGACCAGGGTAACAAATCCATATTAATTTTATATGAATTGAGATATGAAATTTATAATAAAAAGAATAGAGCAAAACTAGAGTGCATTTGATAAAAGAAAATCCAATTTGTATAATTTTATGTATCTAATAAAAAAAAATAAGTGATCGAGATTAGCCAACCTAAACTTTTTTTATGCATTTTCTAGAATGTATTTTTGACTTGATTCTATTATTTGGAGTTTGATAAGTTCATGTTTGATGTATGATCCTCGTAACCTCAACCTTTTAACATAAAACATGTTGAGTTTGCCATATTTCTCAATTGACAGGTCACTCACTTCATCCTCTTCAAAGTTGAAAGACAGTTCGGAATGTAGTTCAATATGGAATTAACACAAAACTGTTGAAGATCGAAAAGACCTGGCTCACGATGATGACATTTCTCGTACCCTAGACGCACAAATACTTTCATTTTCGCTAATGCAATCGAAAGTGACCGATGCGCCGATGACTATCCGGATTAATTACTCAACGCCTCAAGCTCACGCTCTTGATCATCGGTCGGAGCAAATTCTGGTGTCAACTTAAAATGGGCAAAGTGCATAAGAAGAGACATTAATTTTCGTCACACCAGGGACAACTTTTTTTCGATCTTCAAAGGGGGGCACGATTTCTGTGTGTTGCTTCCTCAAGTGGTGGAGCCGTTTTCGATCTAGAAGTTCGAGTTTTTTATCACCTGCAAGCTTTCGAAGAATCGTGGAAAATTTGGTAGAAGGGGGATGGCTGCTCGTTTTTTTTTTTTGTTGCTGTCTTAAGGTTTTGCGATCGTTTGTTTATATCTTCCTGGTACAGTTCGAAGAGATGGTTGGTAGGTAGTTCTAGCTTTTTGGTGGAGAATATCGAAGAGATGATCCATTTTCACTTTTGAACTGGTGGCGCGTCGTATAAAAGCTACCAGAACCTGATTTGTTCTGGTCAGTTTATTGCCGATCAGGATTGTAGTTAAATCGGTGATTTTCTTTTCGGGAAAATAACTAATTCCTTTCATCTCGCAGCATGGCATTCAGAACGGTGAGTTTGAGAGTGGTTTTTTGGATACAAAGTGGAGACGATGTCAACGAGAAGTGATTGAAATGGACTACTTCTTTAAGTGATTGAACGTCTTGAGTTTAAGGTTTTTAATACGAGTGAATAAAAATGTGCATCAGATGTTTTTTGTAATCTTAAAACAATTTCATAAAGGTTTTATACATTATCGATGGTAGATAAGTGATCAGTGAACAGTTGATACTCCCTGAGATTTTTGGACTAGTGTTCCAAAACGACTCACATTAGGGTGATGCTTGTTTATTGTAAATTCCCTTGCTGGGCTTTGCGAGATAGCGAATGAATGTTTGCCATGAATTCAATGTAAGAGATATTTCACAAAAAAAAAACAATCAAACGCTTTAAGTGACGCAGGGGTTTAATTAAAAATAATCCAAATTTTCAACAAATTTGAACAAATGTGAACAAAATCTTGCATGCAACAAACTTGCAAAAAATCTACATTTAAAAAAATTGAGTGATTTTAGATCAATCAACAAATACAGTGTAAACAAAAGTTTAAGTTTTGAAAATTGTTGTTTTGATGTGTCCACAGAGTCTTGGCGAATCATTATATTTTTTTTTTACAAAACAACCGGCAAATCATACTTTAATCTGCTAGGGACCTTGCCACGAGCAGAAATGTTATAGCATTCAACCGCTGGAATTTGTTTGAAATAGGGTTTTTCAACAAGTTTTGTCGTCCATCAGAAGTCATCTGACTCATTGCCTCGGTACCGGCTATACTGCTTATGAAATCTGGAACTTAAGAAAATTTTTTGTTTGAGGTAAGTTTTAATGACTCATAGCTAGACAACACTTTTAGCTCATCGGAGAAAAGTTTGCAGAACATTTCAGCGATCTACACTTAGTTTTTCGCTTATTAAAAATTTGTATCTAATTTTGATCGCCGCTGGGATATACTCTCATTTAAGTTTATTGCATATCGGAAATTTTTTATTCTCACTGGAGAGTAATTAAGACAGAAATGACATTTTATGGAAGAAAGCTCAAAGCTAGAGCGCTTTGGGTAGAAGAAACGAATAGATGAAAATGTGAGCTAAGGGCTTTGTGTTATCGACAGCTTAAAACTACTCGTGTGATTCTTTACCCAGCACCAGCTGGTTGTTTGTAAAAATTAAAAATGCTGGTATGAGCCCTGACTGCCCTGATGATCCTTGCTTCACTTCAACGCATGATTTGCACTTTGTGAACATTTGCAAAATATTTGTGGAAACTGTGCAAAATATTTCTTTTCTTCATCTCTCGCATTGTAAATATCTCAAACACGCATTAATTTTAAAATTTGAAAAAATAGGTCGGATAGTACTAAATACTTACTGGCAACAAAATGCTGTCAAAATTTCGTACATCCCATAACTAGGAAATTAGCTATCAGCAAAAGAAAGTGTTTCATTTCTAAATGAATTTCTAGAAGGTAGAAAAGCTACCCACCGAAAAAACATACGGTGGTCAAACCGTGCGCAAAATATTTGAATCATTAGTGGGGAGATATTTTTAGCACGCACCTAGCAGGTTTCCTGTATTTTTGGGGTTGAACGAGGAGAAAAAAATTGAAAAAAAAAAATATTTCTAGTACTCGAGGAAGCTGCCGATCTGTGGAAGCTCCAATTCAGTCAATGTGACATAACGATTGACACGATGAATGGATGAATATACAAAGAAGGCATCTCTTGCATCCTATATATATATATGTATATCATAAACGCATTACTTTTAAAATTAAAAAAAAAAATAGGTTCTACTTACAAAATGCTGTTAAAATCCGATAGCTATCAGAAAAAGAAAGTGTCTCATTTCTAAATGAACTAAGCTTTACTCTTTTCAAGGAAGCTGTCTGAAGTCTGCCTCGGCGTAAGTTTCGTCAGAGTGTACTTAAGGCGGTGTCCTCAAACAACAGGAACCAGTTTTGGATCGACAACATCATCAGACTTTCTTGGAAAATAACATTACCCAAGGAAGTCCGATCCCTCCCTCGAATACTCCAGTTCATTACGATGCGGGGCAATTGATCAAGAAAGCATCCGAGAGCAATGAGAAACCGTATGAACCGTAAGAAACCCGACATAGAAACTGAGAGAAATAAAAAGAACCACCCTAGTAAAAGTTCTTACGTGAGCAAATATCATTTAAAATTAGTGAATCATCCTACCCTGTATCGTTTTGCCATCATAATCTACTCGGGTGTTCGAAACTTCCATTTTGCCTGATCGAATAGATCTCTAAAATCAAACTCCCTATACATGACATACAAAATAATATGCTTTTTGCGCTATCTGAGACCATTATGGGCTTAAAAATAGGGGATGTTTTAGGAAGATTTGGTATATCTGTTTAAAAAAACATTTAAATTAAAAATGTCCAAAAATTTAAATCACGAGTTAGACAAAAACGCCTCTCGAACGAGGGGGGGGGGGGAGGGGCTTAGGGGGTTAAACCCCTTCCCAACTTCATGAAGGTCTAGGAAAAGCAAGCAAACTGTTCTACTATATATTCAAATTTTTTAATTCTTTACCAAATTTTGATGATTGAGTAAGGTTATTCAAGATTAATAATCTTGTATTGAGTAAGATGATTGAGTAAGGTTATTCGAGATTCAAGATCACAATCTTTACTCAGAACTAATGGCAAAACTTCGAAAACTAAAACCAGAATTATGCTTCAGATTTCCAAAATTTTCTCTCATGATGATAGAAACTCATTTCTGAACACAAAATTTTAATAGATTAAACACATTTTAGGGTTCTGGATCACAATTATCTAAATCTAAATTGTACTTCTGTTTTTATAATTCACATTTTGCATCTAGTTTAGAATTCTTGATTTTCAGTACGCATCATCATTAGAAAATACAATTTGAAAGGTGTTTTGGAATTGTTATTCAAATTTGGTTCTGCATTTCATTCCATATTATATCCATCGTTTTCGAAACTCGTATGGAACATAACTCATATGAAAAAAAAAAAAACTATTAAGGATATGACCATTTAAAACCTGGGCAGTTTCAAATGCGTGTACTTAAAAAACTATTCGTTTGATCGAAAATCGTGAGCATGGCAATCCAGAATTGAAAACTCAAAATAAGATTCATCATTTTAAATTCAGATTAAGAATAAAATAATGAAATAATGAATTTAGAGTGAAACCCAAGCAATCAAAAATAAAATACTTGATTGAGGATTGAGGGCTCTGAAACATATTTCAATTCTTGGCTGATATCGAAATATTTATCAGGAATCTAAATTCAGAAATCGTTTTTCATGATCCAAATTCCATGATTACTAAACTTGATAATTTCAACTCATAATGAGCATTTATATTCTGGTTAAGAATTCAGGCTCAGATTTAATATTCAAAATTCAGATTAAAAATTGCAATGCATCGCAGACTCATAATTTTGATTGTTATTTGAAACCAAAGTCAGTTAGTTTTTATTTTAAAAAAACATCCACAGGATTTTATTCAAGAAATTGTATCGAGATTGAAAGTATGAGGTTTGAACCGAATTGTTTTTAATCAATCTATTTTACTATTGAAAATTTAATTTATTTTCGTTAATGGTTAAAATCTTTGAATTTTCTCGAAAGTTTGATAAACAAAGCTTATATGATTTGAGCATCCAAAAAGTTTTTTTTTAACAAATCGAAGGTTTTCTTATGAAAACTTATTCTTTGTTCAAATCAAATAAGGCTGGAACAAATATTCATTTTCATCTTTTGTCACCCCCATCAATTTTGAAAAATTTATCAAACATTCGAAAGATTACAAGAGCAAAAAACAGATTGTGGAAGATTGGAGTTTTTTCACCTTTTGTTTTCTTGATTAAATTGAATTTTTCGTTCAAAAATTACTTGATTTATAGGTTTATAGGTTTCGTGCAATTTTTTAAAATGTATTTGTTTTTCACATTAATTTTTTATCTTCCCCCCTCGCGATGTTCCAACTCCGAGTGACAGAAGAAGGATTTGAAATTTTTTCCGGCCTAAGCTAAATTGACCAGATTTAGGAATAAATTCAAGGATTTGAACCATCGATAAAAATAAGTTCTCTACCCAAGTATTACGGATTGATTTGTAAGACGCTTTAAACCTCTTATAAAACTTAAACTTGATCTAGTAGCGTGCAATCAAACTTGAAATGTTACTTGGGTAATTTGTTACTAAAATGTTCCTTATACGAATCTTGTTTACCATTTAACAAATTTTGGGATTACCACCTCCCCCCCAAACTGACAGACTTTTTTTTGTGTGTTTGGTTGACGTAAAGGTTGAGGTAAAAATTTAATTCGATTTGTTTCCTGTACATCCCTCATCACATCTCTACATTCCTTCTCACCTCTATTCCCAATAGTGAGTATCTTTTACTTAACTTATTTACTCAATTTATCGGAATTATTGGTGAAAAATTAAGTCCTTTTAAGTAAGAACATCTTAGGATTATGAAATTTTATAGACGAATAGAAGTTAGAAGAAATGAAAGATGGTGAAAATGAGTGGGTAGGATTTATTATAAGCTTTATCTTCGCATACCAAATTTTTTGTTCGGCACGGGTTAACTAGTATGAAGTGGTAGATACAGATAGAGTTGCAACGAACCAAAAGATGGTATGTGATCACTCAGATAAGTTCCGTCTGTAAAATTTCATAAACTTGAGTTGTTCTTACTAAAAAAGACATCACTTTTCACTGATAATGCCGATTAATTAAGTAACAAACATAAATTATGGAGATTGATCTCTTCATAAAGTTAAAACTTTTACTATTGTTGTACTCTTTAAAAAAATGATATTTTTCAAGTATCCTTCTCAATTTAACATTCCATTCCTAGCTAAGGCTTTTCGAATCTTAAAATTTTATTTATTATCTGCAAATCCTTCATCCAATCTGAAAACATTAGCAACAACCTTCCGGGTCTGTGCCTTTCCTTCCGCTTTTTTTTTACCAAAGCCGGATGCATCCGAAAATATTTTTAGCAACATACCGCCTTTTCCACCAGAATGCCGAATCAATAATAACCATTAGCAGCAGCAGCCTTGAAATTCCGCGCTTTCTAAGTTAATCCATCATTTTTACCGGAGGGCCAAATGAAAACAAACACAAACAATCAGCAGCAACAGCCTTAAAAATCTGCGCTTTTCGAGTTAATCCGTCTTTTTCTACCGGAGGCCGAATCAGAAACTTTTTTTTCGTAGCAGCAGCCATAAAAATCGGCGCTTCCTGTGTCAATTCGACGTTTCCTTTCTACCGGAAGCCGAATCAGAATCTTTTTTTTTGTATCAGCAGCCTTAGAAGCCTGCGCTTCCTGGGCCAATCTGTCTTTCTATCGGTGCACAGTGGTTCGAAAGGGCAAAAAGTTGTCTTTTATTTTAGCTCAAAAGTGTCTTCAGAACATTTGCTCCTTAAAACATGTTTAATAACTTGATAGCATAAAAAATATCAAAAGTGTTCTATGAAAAAATGAATGAACTTTGAACTATGAACTTTTTTCTATTCAAAAGACAGAGCATGATTTTGATCTACAAAGTTGCCGAATACGCAAAAATATGAAACTTTGTTGAAAATACCAAAAATCTATCTCTATTCAAAGCAGAGTTTTCGGGGTTTTATTTTGAAAGTTATTAGAAAGTTTCTTTGAAATATTTTTTTTTAACTTAACTATTATTCGTTGAGGATTTACATGAATTAAATGTTCTAAACATTTATTGAAATAATTAAATCACACGTTTTGCACAAGATTATAACATTTTACGACGTTTCCTAGCTAAATGATTTCCGTGCTACGCAGAATTCTGGCTTAAGGCAGTCGAAAATAATTTTTTGTATGGAAACACACAAAACACATCAAATATATGCTAGTTGTATTTAAATATGATCGCGTGGAAACAAATGGCGTCAAACCCAATTTGTTGCACTTTGTTCAAGCTTCAATGTGATCTATTACTTTTGAAAATTGACTTGCACGTTTTTGCAATAAACGGTGTTTGGTGTTTTCAACAAAGTTTCATATATTTTCTTATTGTACAACTTTGTAGAACAAAATATTCTCTATCTTTTGAAAGAAAAAGTTAAGAGTTTTTTTTTTATAGTCAACTTGATCAATTTTTGATGATTTCAAGTTAAGTTTGAAGATGTTTTTGAGCTAAAATGAAATACAAAGACGTTAGTAAAAAAGTTCCACTTTTTCCACTTTCGAACCACTGCAGTGCACTGGGTGGCTCAATCAGGAACCAATTTTTTGTAGCAGAAGCCTTGACAATCTGTGCTCTCAGTGCTTATTCTACCAGCTACTCCTTTGTCGTAATTTCACTCAGCCACGTCTGTCACTCACAAGAAGAATGAGTGACTTTGTTTTGTTCTGCTTAGTGTTGTCAAAATAACAAACGTTGCCATAGAAATTCTTTTAATTAACCTATCATCAGGGTTGTCGAATATAATCATTATTTTATTTTAGTTTGATTTTATTTATTTCCTGCATATCGTTCACCTTATCTCTACAAAAACCTTAATCATTAATCTTTTTCAATTCACAGTGTCTGGCACAAGAACGCATTGCCTGATATTCTCGCTTATTTTTTAAAGAGCTTGCGGATACAATTTTTCCTTTATTTCAATTGCGCTAACAGGAGAATGATGAATTTTCCAAGCGATGATTATAAAAAAAGGCATTCAATCAATATTCCAGTTCAAAAGCTTGTATTTGACCATAAATTTCAAAATATATCATAGATTGATTAAGGAAGATTACGAATCTTAATTTTCACGTATATCTATCATATAAAAAGTGAGGAATTTCACTCGAATTGTCTTTAGCACAAGAGTTATGCACTACTTTGAAGTCCACCTCGAGCGTGGATGTTTACAAACAAAAAATAGTTTTTGTTATTTTATAGAATACTTTACTACCTGGAATTGAACTGTTATCACGCTGAGTATATTAGTCAACAATCAATCTATAAGCTTCATCTCATCTTCTTTTACTCGGAATCGCGCACACTGGTTTCGAGCGTTCCTATCCGTGGAGTATATTTGGCTGAGTAAAATTATCGTCACGACGCAGTGAATAAGCTCATCTATAATTGAAGACGAATTAAAGTTAGTAGTTCTAAACAATTGAACAATAACGATTTAATTCGAAAATGATACCTACACACTTGAGACACCAGCCGCATTGGGTTTAAGAACATTGACCATGTCCAGCCCATGTCGGATTCGTTCCACATAGCATTTATTTCCCCGAACACCATCACTCCACAATCGACAAATACGGCCATCATAAGTGCGAAGAAGAATCGTTCATCCTTACGTCGCATTCCATAGAAAAGCAACAGCACTGCCGTAACGTATAAAATCTCACAGGGAATTACGACCTCTCGAAGAAACCGGAAGTCACTAGCTGTTGAGGAGATGTTGAGAATGAGGCTTTTGGAACTAGATTGAACTTTTAATAAAGTGCTTACTGAACTCCCACAAATAGTTCATCATTTCATCCAGTTCTGGATCCGTTAAAACACTATGCACCATGATGAACGATCTCATGAGAAGTAGAACTGCGAAGGCAGTGACCTCGAAGTGTATGTAACGTGTGAACAGTTTCTGCATCGTAACCGGACGAACAATACTGATCGAATGAGGAGAGGAACGCACGTAAAATTTTCATTTGTAAAAGGTTTTGTTGTGACTCATAATCAGCCCTATTAGAAACAAATACTTTGGAACTTGGAAGTAATAACAGTTTATTTACGTTGTTGTAAAATTCCTATGAAAGTGTCGTCGTCAATTACCCGACAAAATATTATAGAATTTTTCTCATATTTGTCGAATACTATAGACCAAATCAATGTACGCAATTAATAATCAAAACAAATTGATTAAATCCACTTTATTTCCCCAGATAACGCTTGCCATCCTTCTGGCTTCGGCAGTCTTGGCAGCACCTCAGCGTGGATCGGCACGATTCGGAGGAGGACGCAGCAGTGCCGATCAATCGGCCATCGTCTTGGTGAACGATTTCGACCTTCAACCACAAGGATCCTACGTTTACAAATATGAAACGAGCAACGGAATCAGCGCGTCTCAAACGGGAAGTGAACAAGGCCTCTACGCCAACGGATACTACTCATATCTGGATGAAGACGGCAACAGGATTGAGGTGACATATCTGGCCGATGAGTTTGGATTCCAGCCTCAGGGAGCTCATCTGCCGAGAGAGCCACCGGTACCGGATCATGTGCTAAAGTCACTGGAAGAAATCCGTGCTGCGGCTACTCCCGATTCGGGACTGGACATTGCGACCCTGGACGCTACCATCAGCAGGTTGAGGGCTACCCTGGGTTAGAAATGTACGCTTAACAAATTCTCTACCGGTTAATAGCATTAAAAAAGGCGTTGTGATCTATAATAGAAATCGTTGTAGAAATAACCAAGATAAGACTATTTAATTTACTAATCGTAGATAAGGAATCGGAAACACCTCGACCACTTGCTAAGTATTGGTCCGAAGTCCTGCTTTTGTATTGTTTTTTTTTTTTAAATAAATGATATCCCTGTTCGATGAGCCAGAATCTTTTGATAATTTGTTTGAATATTTTTTTTACAGTTAGCGAGCTGATTAACCTAGCCGTGCTCAAGCTCTCAAAATAGTATTGAAATATTGTTTAAGGATTTATTGCATACTGTACTTTTTTAAAACAGTTTTTAAAATACATGGAATTTTTCTCACGAAGACGTATCCAGAAACGAAAGATAACTGCGTTTGGATGTTTTGATTTAAAATTCCAGAGCATTTTTAGTGGTGAGCTACGTTCAAATTTAAGATAAAATAGTATTTATGAAGATTTAAACGTAACGTCTTCAATCTGTTCAATAATTTTTATTTGAAAAGCAATTTCTTAATTTAGAATGTACAAAAGAGAAAATCTTATGCATTTAATCCATTTTTCGGACATTTTCACTTGAACAAAACCTGAAGATATTTCTGTCCAGAGAATAGTAATGCCAAGGCGGGTAAAGCTTCAGGTGTCGTCCATCTTGTGACAGGCAATCGTAATCGTAGACATGGTAGACGAACAATTCGCTGTCAAAAAACGCTCCGTCTCCACCCCCCACCAATGAGAAACTTTTGGTACCCCTTGCCTACTTTTCCTCAATATGCACCCACCCTACTGACCCACCCTGAGTAATGCCTACACGCCCATTTTTTTTCAACCATAAATGACTTTTTTTTGAACCATTTTATGGTTTTTCCGACAGAACTGCCATTATAGTTATTATTCAATTATTGTGTTCGGTTGAATTTCAAGCATTTCTTAAGTTCTGGTGGTAAACTTAGAAAATGGTTAAATTTTAAACGCAATTTGTTTGAAAAAAAGTTGCCATTACTGGACGCGCAGTTCGGTTGTTAGTTTTCTACGGCTGTGGGTCGGGTTTTACAGAGTTTTTAGTTATTATGCAGCTGCCGGAGGATTATTTGATCATATATCGGGTAAGTATCTACTGAATTGAAGAATTGAACAATATAGTGATGGCAATTTGAAATTATATTTCACATCCTCCAAATCCCCCTCGTCAATAACCTCCAAATTTTTTTTTACTCAAACAGAACGAGCGGTTCCGAAAATTTAATACCATCGTGGTGGACCACAGCCGCTCTAAATGGCTAGCAGTTTCTAAGGAATACAGTCCCGTTCGGGTGGTGAATCTGAAGCTTCAAGAGAATTCGTATCAGGAACTTCCAGCAGCAACACCAACTAGAAAGTGGTGCAAAAAAGACGAATGCTCCTCCCCCTAGAAACTGTGGCTTTTCATCTGCGCACCGGGGGCGAAACTCCCGGTTTATTTGAAAAGCTGCTTGAACTACTCAGCTTTGGAATCTTCCAAAAGGTAAGCTAGCTACATTTTTTTATATTGCTATTTTGTTTACATTGTTCCATGGAACATTTCAAAGAATCATTTTTTTTTATCTTTTTATTGCAAATGATAAGAATGATGAGGAGCCTCATCTAATTTGGCAAGTCTTTCCCGTCCTAAGCTGCTGGTAGAAGAACAGCACTGGAAAAGGGCAAAACGGGATCAGCATCGGGTGCAGTCATCGGGGAGTGAAAACCAGCGGATCATCCGGAAGTGGCCGACTTAAAATATTATTTGCTCCCTGTCGTGATCGACGTGATATTACCACACACCCCTTTAGTAATTCCATTTTCCAATGAAAGCTTTTTTGAAAATAACACGGATTTAATTGTGCCATTTACATGGTCTCTTCCTTTTGATTTATTTTACGTTTAAGCGAATGAAATATAAAAATCCTCGATTTTCTGCTGATTTTCACTTTTTCGACCATGTTTTAAAAATAACCATAATCCAAGTTCGCCTCCAAATCTCATTTTATGAGTTTTCACTGAAAACTCATAAAATGACTTGATCCACAAACCTTCGATTATGGTTATTTTTCAAGCATTAATGGTTCAATATGGCCGAACGTGTAGTCCACACTATAGGAAAACTGAAATGCGATTTATGTTATGAGACGAACTTTGATGTCTGTTGTTGTTGTTAGAAAACTGAGACAGTCTCAGTGTATCTCGAATGAAAAGGGAGACCGTCTCAAGACAAGCTGTCTCCTAGTGTGGACTAGCCCTAACAGATGAAGGCCCATTTTCTACGCCGCGCGTGAGATGACGATAGTCGAGTCGCCCGACTCTCTCGATTTCAGTTGCCACTTTAACCGAGAAACGTCACTTCGGAAGAGCTTCGTGGGTTCTTACTTTTCTCTCGTAGTCACTGTAAGACTAGTCAGTCACTAGTCAGTCGGCAGGCGTCCCAGAGATTCCCTAAACAATCCCTAGGGTCGACAAGCTTACTGATCAAGCAAAATGTAGGGAATATTCGGAGGAAGAAAAACTCCACCTTCTAGCTTAAACTTACATTTATTGGGGAGCACAATCCAAGCTTTAATTCCACCACTTTGAAACAAACATGAATGACAATAAAGGTTATCTGACCTTATTAGGGGAAAGTCGGGTAAAACGGACACCCTAAGGTAGAATCGCAATAGAAAATCAGATATTGCTCTTTTCATCGCAGTTTTCGTGCAGATGGGCAGTTTAGGTTCCTTGCTAACGCATTAACCGTTGGAATTAGTAAATTTCCTTCATCAAAACTGTTTTTATAGCTATTCAAAACATGCTTGCAAATTACACTTTTCAAAAATGGTCGGGTAAAATGGACACTGCTCAGAAAAGGTACATTTTGCCGCAAAAATTGCTGACAAATTAGATATTTTTGTGAGTTAAGCATTTGAAAACGTTTTTCAACCAAAATGGAACCAACTGGTCCGAGTCCAGAAGCGAAACCGTGTGGTTTCGGAATTTCATATTTTAAAGGCGAATTTCATATTTTCCTCCGAATGGTTAAAAAGAAGCCTAATAAACACTCTACCTTTGAAAGCGGTTGAAATTTTCGAAAATTTTGCGAGTTATGAACTATTTTATGAGGAGAGAAAATTACATCAGATAATGGATCCTCAAAGTTTTTGTTTGTTTTGTTTACTATTGTGGGACCTTGCTTGCTATAAATAAACAAAGGGTCTCGAAAGTGTTGATACACCTAGACGAACATATTCCCTTCATTAGATTTGTGCGAAACATTGTACTTTTCGAAATATTGAAAGTGTCCGTTTTACCCGCTGTGTCCGTTTTACCCGACTTTTCCCCTGCTACCACCTGGTACTGGTCCTCGGGTTGGTCCGACCTTGGGTTCGGTGAGGTCAAACTCGGTCCAATGGCGTCGACGCGGCGATGTAGCTGGCGGCGCACTAAGATAGCGACCAGCGGCAGGTGCGAAGCAGTTGACGGGTAAGTTAAAGTGTACCTGGCCCCACCTTGGGTGCTGAACCAGGCACGGAATTGTCGAAAAGCGAGGCTGTCGCAGGGTAAGTTGAAGCGTACCTGGTCCCACCTTGGGTGTTGAACCAGGCACGGAAGTGTTGTTGGTCGGATCAAATTCGCCAGCGAGAAATTCACCCGAACTAGCGGCGGTGCGATGCGCGAAACCAACGGCTGATTTAAATCCGTCTAACGGTGGATTTAAATACGGAGGCGATGGGGCAGACGTAACCTCCAAGGCGACATCGGTTTTACGGCGGATTCAATTTGTAGGTTCGTATTAGAATCCGATTGAACGGTGACGGCTCGGCGATGGGTTGTTATTTCATCCCAAAACAGCGGGGTCCTAAATATAGGGTCCAAATATCAGATGATGTCGATGGCGAGAGCAAAATGGCGAACTTTACCTGCTGTCCGAATATGTGACTTCAAACTTATCACAATATTCCAAATTTCTTCCGGAGTTCTTTCGCCAACGTTCAAATTTCAATTGGCCATGGCCGTTCATATCACGGGCTTTGGACAGCAGGCAATCGTTGCTCTCGCCTCGCGCCTTTTTTGTCTCGTCTAAATCCCATTCGCCTCTTCTATTCCCATTCGCCTCTTCGCTCCGCTGGATAGCTTGCGGTCTCTGGTGGTGAGTGGTGGACCAGTAGTGGTCATGACTGCGTGCTGTTCGTGGAAGTTTTCGCTTTCCAGAGGAATAGTTCAACCCCCAAAATACTCACTGCATATAAAATTACAAACTACGAACAAAATCGCTGAGACCTCTTTCGAGAGACTAGCAACGCTTACATCACCAGTCATGATATCACGATTCTTTTGAATCTCAATTCAGATATTCGCTCAGATACGTCTGTCGCTCACAATGATAGATCAGTGACTGAATTTGATTCGATAGTTTTGCCTAGTGTTGCCAAAATAACAAATGTTGCCATAGAAATTTATTTTATTTTATTTATTCAGTGCTGCCTTATAAAACGACTGGTTGATTATATATTTTTTTTAATTTGATTAAAGTTCGTCTCATTCCTACGTTCCCTCTCACCTCTATTGTCATTAGAAACTTTTACTTACTGATCTTTGAATTTTATTATTCAAACAACCTTCATCTTTAAATTTACATTCCATTCTCAATATAGGCTTCCTAGTCTTCATTTTTTCTGTCGCTCTGTCTTTGTTCACCAGAGCCGGAAAAATCCGAAAGTATTCTTAACAACAACCATCCCAACCAGAAGGCCATTTCAAAGAAAACATCTAGTTGCACAGCCTTAAAAACCTGTGCTTCCTAAGCCAATTCGTCTTTTTCCACCGGAAGGTCAAATCGAAATAAACAATCAGCAGCAACATCCATAAAAATATGCGCTCCCTGTGTCAATCCGTTTGTCTACCGGAGGGCGAGTCAGAATTAAATTTTTGTAGCAGTAGCCTTGAAAATCTGCGCTCTCTGTTTCAATCCGCCTTTCTACCGGAGGCCAAATTAGATACATTTTTTTGTATCAGCTGCCTTAAAAATCTTTGCTTCCTGTGTCAATCCGTCTTTCTACCGGAGACCAAATCAGAATCATTTTTTTTGTAGCGGCAGGCCAATAACTGCCTTTGTTTAGTTAGTTTTGCCTTGTGTTGACGAAATTACAAACGTAGCCGTAGCCGAATCTTTTTTTAACTTGTTTGTTTTGTTTGTTTATTTATCTTCAGTGTTGCTGAACACAACTATTATTTTATTTTATTTTGTTACTTCTGGCCAACGGCCCAATACCGAATGTTGACCTTTCCAACTATACGGCCAAACGAATATTCTATTTTAAAGTTTCTAATGAAAATACAAAAGCGATTATTTCGATTCCCTCCTATTTCTTCCATTTTGATGCCCCTCGTGTATTGGAGTCGATTATTTCCAACAAGATGATAGTACTTGATGATGATCATAAGAAATTTTTTAAGAAGGGGACTCTCTGATTTTCAAAACGAATATACCAATAACCAATAACCAGGTAGGATATCAGTCGAATTGGGACGAATCTGGGAAAATACGAAGAAACACGAATTCGAGCAAGATATCTTCAGAAAAATTGTTATGAAGAATGATGATTTTAACCAAAATCATACCATACGTTTTACCACACAGTAGAGCAATTCAGTATGATATTCTGAAAAATTTAAAAAATTGGGCAAATCTTAACAAATTTTTGGCAAAAATATGCAAGAGGAAAGTAAAAGAAACTAGCGTGAAATTTAAAGTTTTCATTGAATGACAGCCAAGGATGGTCTGAATCCACTCGTTCACTCAATCGCGATACACTCTTCAACGATTCACTCAAGCGCTCTTTCGGATCTCGCGAATCTTCGTCTGAACCGAACGCTGGGGGAAAAAGAATAACGTTGATCGAATCTGATTGTGAGTGCTGCTGGTTTTGAACGCTGGGCGCTTGCATACGGGCAGGTTTGAATCATGCAATGATGCAATCATCGACTTTCCTGGCTCCAGATATTCGTTCGCTGATCCGATTCAACTGGTTCAACTGAAAGAAGGAACCGAATCGGCAAATGATTGGCCCGCCGTTCGTTCAGATATCTTTGAATCGCCGCACACAGTATTTAACAAAAAAATCATTGCGGCCAAACGGTACACGGTAGACATTTGAATTCTTCGCAACATGTTCATATTTTTTTATGATCTTTCTTATTTTCAAAGAAAAAACTGATTTTATTGCCAAGGGATATGAAAAATAATATAAAACTTTGATGTACCGTAAACTGGGGAAACTTTGATCAGCGGGGTAACTTTGATTAACATGAAATTTTTGCAGATTATCATCATTAACTTAGTATAAAGATAAAATATCTGCAAACTGTTCACTACGTTTGAAAGCCTATGAATTGAGCTACAAATAAGCTAAATTTTGTTTTTATTGGAAGATTTTTTATATAACAAACTGGGGGAGGAAGACTGAAATTTGCTGTATCGTTTTTTTACTTTTCGGCAAAAAGCCAGCAATTGTTGAATATATTTGTAATCGTTCAAGTTTTAACTTTACATAGATGATGAGTTTCGTGTAGCGAGTCATGTAACTCAGTTGTTTTGGTACTAAATTCAAGTCTTCTGAGTTAATTGCTATTCAAAAGTATAAACATCGAAATTGAAAACACCAGCTAGATTATCCAATACCAGTCTGTCAACTCTGTCGTAAATATAAACTTTGAACTATATAAAAATGTTGTTCGATTCATGGGATCTTCCCAAAATCTAAATCTATTATTAGCTATTGTTAAGCTATTTTAGAACAACCATTAATCAAACAATTTTATTTATCAGCTTCAAAAACTTCAACGAAATTTGAGCGACTCAATACTCCTGATCATGCAAGAATGTGCCAGAGCAAAACAAAACCTAATTAAATCATTGTTTTATGCAAAATAAGTGCTTTTCAGCATAAAAAAAATGTTATTGAAAATCACTAATAAGAAAGTAAAAATTTGAAACTTCGCACTGGTCGGTAGAATGATGAGAGAAATTTGACGTTTGAAAGATGTTTTCCTTTTTTTATTCAGTCTTCCTCCCCCAGATTACAAACTATAATTTCAAAATCTCAAAATATCTCGTTTTTTGAAGGCTCACAAACAAACATCTCTTCTAATAAAATTTAAGCATTTAGGAGCAAATGGGTTAGTTAATGCGAAAGTTCAACTTTTTTCTTGTTGTAAGTTTAGTTTAAGTGTTATTTTTATGGTCATTTGATGATAGTTTTTGAATATTAAAAAAAAATCGGTCATTTTCCATGAAAAAGCCCGAGAAGAAAAAATGGCTAAAATCCTATCAAATGGTTAAGTTTGAAGAAAAAAATGAACATGGGAACAGAGCGAGGATTTAGGGAATAGCATGAAGATAAAATTTCATTTGTTTTTAAGGTAAAAAAATATTGAGAATTGTTTATATTTTTGCCCCTAAATGTATGCAGCAACATTGTCCATCTTTTGAGTATACAGACCCCGTTCGTTTTTGGCAACATTCGATTTTGGCAACATTCGATTTTGGCAACATCCGATTTTGGCACATGTGCCAAAATCGAACGGTTTTTAGAAGCGACATTACCTTTTAGTTTTCTCTATAACAGGACCAATGTAACTTGGACGAACACCAAAAATACGTTTTTACGTTCAGAAATGGTGATAGAATACAACAACATAAACAAAAGTTTTTAAAACAATTATAAAGTACTCAAAAATTTCAAAAAGATGAAAAATTTAAAAAAAACCAAAAACAAATACATACAATATATTAAAAACGACAATATCAACTTAAAAATGATAAAAAATGACAAAAACAGCAAATATCACAAAAAAAAACAAAGATTATAAACAAAACAAAAATAGTGCAAAATGCATCAAAAACATAAGAAAAAAAACTGTAAAAATTCTAAAAATGGCCGGAAATTGACTTCAAATAACGTTATTGATAATAAAAAGAGTAATTTTGTAAAAATAGGAGAAAAAATTTCAGAAAAAAACCGTTCGATTTTGGCAACATTCGATTTTGGCAACACAAAATTTTCGGGCATGTTCCCAAAAACGAACGGGGTCTGTATTTGTTTCGAGATAAAATTTGAAATCATGTTAAAATACATTTATCAAATTTGGGAACTTTTGTGGTAGTAATAGAGAACACTATCAATTTTTTTTTTTAAATTAAGGTTTTAAGTCAATAATCAACTTTCGCAAAGACCGCTAGAAATTTTGACTTTTGAGAGAAAAGTTATTGATGTTTTCTTTTTGAAAATTTTGTCCAAATTTGCAAAAACGGGTGTTTAAAGTTGTTGAATGAGCTGAAATATTCATCGTCAAATATTTAATGACTTCCTTGAGTGATGTGAGGAATAGTTGTAAACAAATCTTTTGGGTCTTTTGCATAATTCAGTTTTTATTTCAAGTGTTGTATCTCTGAAACAAGAACATTCAATGAGATATAATTAATTGATAAAAAAAAATCTTTCCATGTGTTACAATTATACCCAAAACTGACCAATTTTAAAATTTACACACGCCATTTCACCAAAACTAGAGGTGAAAGACTAAATTTGACAAATGTTTTGAATTTTAAGACGCAAATTTTTTCCAAAATCCGTTTTTGAAACAAAGGTACCAAAAATGCTGTTTCCCTGTGTTATTTATTGATATAAAAATGAAGATTAGTTTGGATTAAAATTTGTTCAAATTTGAAACTAATCATGAGTTTTTTTTTCATCACAAAAGGCTAAATTTTGATGAAAAAATAACAACACTATGAAAAAAAATTGGCAAATGTGGTAAATATATGAAAAATGAATGTATGATGAAAACATAACAAACTTGTGATTAAACCATCGCAAAGTTTAGACAAAAAATTTACAAAAAAAAAAAATAACAAAAATACTGAAAATTCTATTTAAACTGCGCCACAGAAAACCATCACAGAAGTTTTGGTTCAAATCACAGAATTCGAGAATTTTTATTAGGAAAAACATAGTTATTTTTTTGGAAACCTTGGGCTTGAATAATCAATTGTTTCTTGTCTTAAATCATTCTAGATGGAGCTTTGAACTTTCTTAAAGAATTGAAACATTTTTTTATAATTTTTCATGGATTTTTCAATACATGTTAACAAAAACAGTCGAAAAACGGAAGCATACATAAAAAAGTAATGATAAATACTTAATAATTGGAGATATTATTTTAATAATAAGATGAACAAGATTTATAATCTCTTTTCACCGATAATGAAAATGGATACATTTCTTTTTTCATTACATTTATACCCATCATTTCTTAAGCTGATGTATACACATTTCTTAAAATCGAAAATGGGTAATATTTTGCTTTAAAAACGGTTTTTGATAAAAGTAGTTTCTGAATCATCAATTTCATAATTTAAACAACAAATCAAATGTATTAATGATACTACTCATCATAAAAAAGGATCCACCTAACGCTGACGCTCGAGCTACTTTCAGAAGCGCCCGAACGCAGGCAACCAAACTGTAGCCAAACCAACTTTACGAGCAGAACGAATGATCGGATGCGGTCGAAAGAATTGCAATCATCAATCGCTCGCTGATGATATTCGTCTGCGATTCTTCTGTGCAGAATCATCTTCCAAAGCAATCGCTTGATGATTGGATCATAGGATGGCAGACAGGCAACCCAATCGCCTCCTGAATGAACTAAAGAGGTGTGCCGGAAAGTCCGATTGGTTCGCTCACTGAGTGCCATCGTGTGTAATTTTTTTCGAATGCGTTCGGGGAATGGGTTACCTCAGAGGGTGAGTGAATCATTTTATGTTCGTCGATTTATTCGCCAATCACCATCCTTGATGACAGCAGCTGTGTTGAGATCGTATCTAAGTATTTAACTAAAAATTTATGTTCATTTTGAAATTTTCAAACACAAAATTCAAAAAATTTCGGAAAGAAATCTGAGTTTTTTTATTTAACAATTAATTTGAATAAGCCCGGGTGAAATCTGCAAAGTTTTCAACAATATCTGGGCAACCTGACCAGATTTGACTTATCTCGAATTCTTTATTTCAATTTGATTTATCGAATTCTTTATTGGATTGGAATCCTGGATCTACCATAATAAACGATAATCAAAGTACAAAGCTATATACAGCTATAGATACACGGACACAATTGAGATGTTTTACTGAAACCATAAGTTTTTGATGATTGTATAGCTTTTTCAACATTACTTTTGAACATTTTATAAATTATTTGAAAAATTTCACAATTATGTTGTTGTATATTTAATATTTTATAATGAATATTAGGCCTGTTCGGCCTATTCTACCGAATACTTAGTCTAACTATTCCAGAAAATGAAGGATGCAAGTCTTTTATTTCCCAGGTTGTTAATATATTTTGGCTTAGTTAGTGAAAAAAGAAGAAGAAGAAGAAGAAGAAGTTGGCTTGGGCTGCTGAAGATTATAGGTTCAGGTTTTTTTTTGCAGTATTTTCCATTAGAATTTTATTTCACAATCGAAAATCTAAGAAAGAAATAAAAAAGCTATAAGAAAGGCTCTCGCTCAGTATCAAAACTTCTTTTCCGTTGTTTCAGCAGATTCAATAATTGATTTAACATTTTCAGATTCATCGGTTTTTATGTTAAATTTTATTTTTTCAAACGATAGAAATTTTAAGTTTCAAGTTCTATGCAGGTAGGTATCAATCTCTACGATCATCACTGTTGATTATCAATCCACCGGCTTCGTCTTCGTCCTTCACCCTGAAGCGTACAAACTGTTTCCGGGCGTGACGTTCTTTGGTGTACAACCGGCTCAGTGCGATGATCGTCATGATGCAGTGAATCAGCTCGTCTGGAATTAAAATTAAGATTACATAAATTGATTATAACGAGCGCAATAGAAGTCGGTAAAATATTCAAAGAGAAGTCATAAAAAAATTTCAGCTATTCCCGTTTACGATATTGTTCGTCGTTCCATTCATAATTTCCGCTAGCACTATAACTCTTAGAAGAAAGCGAAAATCACCTTGTCAAGTTGATTATTTGACTTACTGACTACTCCTTCCAGATTTTGGCCAAATAATCCATATCTGGATCGTTGGTATTTTTTTTTCATCAGAATAAATGGTCGTGCGAGCAGCAATACTCATGAGCTACAGTGGGTGAAACAAAAATAGTGCCACTATGAGTTTTGCTTTTTAAAAATATGAATGATTGAAAATCGTCAAAATTGTCTTCTACAATTTGTTTTTAATTTCTTCTGACTGAAGCAATTGGCATGTAAGACCAAAAATATGAAAATTGGGTTTTGCGAATTAAGAATATTACCTATTATTATTTTCTACCAAAGCCAATATTATTTCTTAAAATGTTCTTTGTAAAAGTGAATAATAATGCTTCTATGACCTATTTAAATTGATAACTGCATTTTAAGGTGTATCCAAAGGTTTTCCAAAGGGATTTTTAAGACATTTTCCTCTAGCATTAAGGAATTTGACATGTGAGCTATAATTCTTTAACTAACTGCCGAATTTCTTTACACCGAAGTAACGTGAGCTCTCCGGGTAGACGAGAAACGAAAGTGTTGATTTCTTTTTTTTTTTCAATTTTCTAAACATGTAGAGTCCTTACAAAAAAGTTCAACCCTTCAGTATAAAACATTGGTTATCAGATTTTATACACTCTTATTTATATTTTTGACACTGTTTAGTTTTGTAATTATTGTCATTTTTGACTTTGTCATTTTTTGTCATTTTTGTCATTTTTGTCATTTTTGTCATTTTTGTCATTTTTGTCATTTTTGTCATTTTTGTCATTTTTGTCATTTTTGTCATTTTTGTCATTTTTGTCATTTTTGTCATTATTGTCATTATTGTCATTTTTGTCATTTTTGTCATTTTTGTCATTTTTGTCATTTTTGTCATTTTTGTCATTTTTGTCATTTTTGTCATTTTTGTCATTTTTGTCATTTTTGTCATTTTTGTCATTTTTGTCATTTTTGTCATTTTTGTCATTTCTGTCATTTTTGTCATTTTTGTCATTTTTGTCATTTTTGTCATTTTTGTCATTTTTGTCATTTTTGTCATTTTTGTCATTTTTGTCATTTTTGTCATTTTTGTCATTTTTGTCATTTTTGTCATTTTTGTCATTTTTGTCTTTTTTGTCATTTTTGTCATTTTTGTCATTTTTGTCATTTTTGTCATTTTTGTCATTTTTGTCATTTTTGTCATTTCTGTCATTTTTGTCATTTTTGTCATTTTTGTCATTTTTGTCATTTTTGTCATTTTTGTCATTTTTGTCATTTTTGTCATTTTTGTCATTTTTGTCATTTTTGTCATTTTTGTCATTTTTGTCATTTTTGTCATTTTTGTCATTTTTGTCATTTTTGTAATTTTTGTCATTTTTGTCATTTTTGTCATTTTTGTCATTTTTGTCATTTTTGTCATTTTTGTCATTTTTGTCATTTTTGTCATTTTTGTCATTTTTGTTATTTTTGTTATTTTTGTCATTTTTGTCATTTTTGTCTTTTCTGGCGACTTTTATTTTCTTAAATATTTAATCAAGCTCCTAACTTACACATAATAGGCATCAGCATATTCGGCTCCAGAAACCAAATTGTCTTCCAGTGTATATATTCGTCGTAGAAAATGATGCATATTTCCCCAAAAACTAGCAAGCTGAAGTCGACAAATCCGGCCACCAGGAGAGGATAGCAAAATCGTTCATCCTTGCGATACATCCCATAGAACAGTGACAGCACTGCCAGGACGTACAGCAACTCACCGGGGATCGCCACGAACCAAAAACCCCGAAAGTCACCAACTAATAGATAGATTTAAGCAGGTTATAACTTGGAAAAAAGTCGAATTTTATACGAATTGGCTCACTGTAGTTCCAAAGATCAACGGCTTCTGCTTCGGATGCTGCTGGATCCTCCAGGTTGAGGTACAGTATCAGAAGGGATCGAAACAGGAGTAAAACTCCCACGGCCGCAATTTCGAAGTGAACGTAACGACGGAATGCTTTCTCCATCTTAACTGGACAGATGCTAGTGAATCAATAACTAGGAATAGTAGCTGTTTGTTTTGCATACTGATAAGGGTTGAGCTATGATGAATCAGTTCGAAATCATACTTGGTGCATTTGAAAGGAAGGAGGTTGAATGATGACGAAGATTTGTTTACTACATACTTCATCTGTGGAAATACATTAAAGCCAAAATGTACCGGAGTTGATAACAATGCATGCTTGCAAATCAAAAGATTTGATTTCCTTTTTACTTGATCTCTGGATGTTATTGGACGACGCTAGATTTTGAGAGCATATTAAGCGTTTAATTTGTTTTGAAACTTTATTTTAATCTATTTAATGACAAAAATGACAAAAATGACAAAATTTATAAAAATGTAATAAATGAAAAAAATAAAAAAAATGACAACAAGTTGAACTTGGTGCATGTTTTCGTGAAACTTTGTATCTAAGAAGGTCTTTTAAACAGTCAAATCACACGTTCTGCTATTATTGTAAAAAAAATGACAGCTGGCGTCACATATCAGACCACTAATAAGACAATGTTGCCATCCAACTGCCTCGATTAAACGTTTTTTGGCCAGCCAGTAGCCAGCTGTCAAAATTTCGGCTTCGTTTCGCCCTCTCCAACCCTCGTCTTCTTTTTGCCAACTTTGTTACACCATGAAGACTGTCGATTATGATCGAACCGATGATCGTTAAGGCATTTTACGATAACCATCAACTGGGAAGGAATTTCATGCTTCTGAACAAACAAAAAATTTAAAAAATTTTCAACTAGGGAGGATCAATGGTCGGTAGAGTTGCCGTAAATGTTAAGTATCATAATCAGGAAATAACTCTTCTTAAGGAAAATTTGAGGTAGTAGACACCAGAAAAGTGCGGATGATTAAGCCTGATTAAGAATGTGGATGAAAAGATACATTCAGCATCTTAAAAACCGGGGAAAGTTCTGCTTCACAGGAGCACATGCCTAAAGTGACCAGCCGTTCGAAGTTATATCGTGTTTACGAATGTATCATTGTCGGAGGCCCCAGGTGCATTCTCCAGCCAATTTGGGGGTTTCAACAAATTGGTATACCCCATGAAATCATCTATTGAACCCTTGAACCTAGAGTAATGAACGTGCCATATCTTTGGATAAAAACCTTACAACTTTAAAAAGTATGTTTGGATAATGCTGTTTAATACCAATGAATAATTTCACATATCGCAGCTTCGTAGCAAAAGCTGTTTAATAAATATTGTTATTAAGAAGATACTTTTAAAACTTTAGATTGATTTTAACCTGATAAAGTTTCTTCAATGGAAAAATCATATCATCCATTGGTGAATGGACTACCTCCAATTTAAAATTGAACAGGAAACTTACATGAAATAGCTAGCACCGCGTGGGAGAGGAGCCACGTGACTTGCCCGTAACTGGTTGAATTTCTCCAATACATAGTAATTTCTCGTAGAACCATCGCACCGAAATCGACCGAACCAGCCGCTATCAGAACGTAAAAAAAGCGTTCATCCCTACGGTGCATTCCGAAGAAAAGTATCGGAACCCCCAGAATGTACAGTACCTCGATGGGTATATAAACTGCCTTCAGGAACCGGAAGTCACCATCTAGCCGAATGTGAATGAAAAACGAGTTAAAGTTTTTAGCAACGTTCGAAAAAATCTTAAAAAAATGCTAATCTCACAAAATTCCCAGTCGTTTATGGCACTTTCTTCGGGCTCAGTAAAGATGTAATCTATGGCCAAGATTGCACGCACGAAAAGTAAAACTCCTAGTGCGATTATTTCTACTTTGACGTAACGTTCGAAAGCTTTCTCCATCCTTACGGCACCGATGATAGTAAACGAATGCCAAAGGAAAATGATGATTTGGATCATCATGCTTATCGATGTGCGATTCCGAGTAACCAGATCAGCTCATAATAAAAACTTAGGGAGGTATTGCTTGGAATAAATATTGCTTATACTTATTCTACATTTGATGAATGGTGATGAGTTACAGAATATTATTTTATGTTTTTCAACATCTGTCTATAGAAAAGGATCTTTTTATAATAAGAGACCTTATCACCGATTCAACACTAAGCGTACATCTTTCGAGGATCAAAATCAGCCATTATATCCTCGAAAGATGTACGCTTATTTAGTGTTGAATTGGTGATAAGGTTTCTTATCATAAAAAGATCCTCTTCAATAGACAGATGTTGAAAAACATAAAATAACATTCTGTAACTTACAAATGCTTATTTAGCATCTTACAAATGCTAAAATCATCTACCCACAGAAAGTGAACACTTACCCGGTCAAAATGATTTCTTGAGTGAGGTGAGTAAAATTTGAATCATTTCTTGTTACAACATAGACATCGCCAACTTATTTCCAGATACGTGATAGATTTTCCCTGGAATAACCCTTGTAGGTATATTGATTACTGATTATTTTGTTAAGAAAGAAAAATTACAAAAAAAAAAAATTAATGAGCTAAACTTCAACATCAGTTCAGATTGCGAAGATGTGTTTGAAAGTTTTCTTCAGTGAGTACCCAGTATCAGGGATTTTCTGCCATTCATCTGTTGTCTCTCATGAGACCAAACAGACTTAATAACTTCATTGATTGACGAATCCTAAAATCTTAAATCTTAGGTTTAAAATAATCAGCGATGTTTGACCTTGACAAGGTTTTCTCTAGCACATCTTGGACTTTATTTGTCGCATCACTGCTGGGCACCGCACCTGTTCTGAAAACAAAAATTTTCAGTTTCCTTCAATCGTTTGTACGGAAATGCAAAATAAACTTACCAAAACTTCAATCTCTTTTTCATCCCTCCTCTGAATCGAAGCCATAACGACGATATCCAATTCCGGCCTCCAAATCTTTGAAAAGCTTGAAGCTGTAACAAAAAAAAACTGTGAAAAACCTGTTATTATATCGTTTTCTTTTATCAAATTTTTGAAAAATTGTGAATAATGAACACATGAAGTTGTCATAGCACACAAAATGTTCGATTTCCACAGAGAAATATGGTGATTGGCAACACTGATTATGTGGAATGTGGAATATCGATTTCATTTTAAACTAGTTCTTTTTTGTTCTAGAACACCCAACTCAGAATCTAACCCAACGTAACATTCCAATTTCCACTTGCCAGTTTGATCACTGTAGGGATGAGATGAAGGATATACAGAAAATAAATCATTTTAATTAAGAATAAAATAAAATAATAGTAGTATTCGGCAACACTGAAAATAAATAAAATAAATAAACTTCTATGACAACGATTGCTATTTTGGTAACACTTGACAAACAAACAAAACAAAGTGAATCATTGATCTATTCTTGTGAGCGACAGACGTGTTTAAATGAATCTCTGAATTGAGATTCGAAAAATCACGACAATGGCGTGGTTGGTAGAATAGGTACAAATTGCGCAGATATTTAAGGCTGCTGCTGGTGTTTGTTTTGATTTGGCCTTCCGGTAGAATAAGACGGAACTGCCTATAAAAGCGCCAATATTTAAGGCCGCTCCTGCTGATTGTTTTGATTGGGCCTTCCGGTGGAATAAGAGGGAATTGCCGTAAGAAGCGCAAATATTTAAGGCTGCTGCTGGTGTTTGTTTTAATTTGGCCTTCCGGTAGAATGAGACGGAACTGCCTATAGAAGCGCAGATATTTAAGGCAGCTGCTGCTGATTGTTTTGATTTGGCCTTCCGGTTGATAAAGACGGAATTGCCGTTAGAAGCGCAGATATTTGAGGCTGCTGCTGCTGATTGTTTTGATTTGGCCTACCATCGGGATAAGACGAAATTGCCGTAAGATGCGCAGATATTTAAGGCTGCTGCTGCTGATTGTTTTGATTTGGTCTTCCGTCGGGATAAGACGGAATTGCCGTAAGAAGCGCAGATATTTAAGGCTGCTGCTGCTGATTGTTTTGATTTGGCCTTCCGGTGGAATAAGACGGAATTGCCGTAAGAAGCGCAGATATTTAAGGCTGCTGCTGGTGTTTGTTTTGATTTGGCCTTCCGGTAGAATAAGACGGAACTGCCTATAGAAGCGCCGATATTTAAGGCTGCTGCTGCTGATTGTTTTGATTTGGCCTTCCGATTGATAAAGACGGAATTGCCGTTAGAAGCGCAGATATTTAAGGCCGCTGCTGCTGATTGTTTTGATTTGGCCTTCTCTCAGGATAAAATGGAATTGCCGTAAGAAGCGCAGATATTTAAGGCTGCTGCTGCTGATTGTTTTGATTTGGCCTTCCGGTGGAATAAGACGGAATTGCCGTAAGAAGCGCAGATATTTAAGGCTGCTGCTGCTGATTGTTTTGGTTT
The DNA here is from genome assembly GCF_029784155.1 of Uranotaenia lowii. NCBI lineage: Eukaryota > Metazoa > Arthropoda > Insecta > Diptera > Culicidae > Uranotaenia > Uranotaenia lowii. Next base: position 8,097,358 of record NC_073693.1, on the reverse strand, counting down.
GGCCTTCCGTCGGAATAAGACGAAATTGCCGTAAGAAGCGCAGATATTCAAGGCTGCTGCTGCTGATTGTTTTGATTTGGCCTTCCGGTGGATAAAGACGGAATTGCCGTTAGAAGCGCAGATATTTGAGGTTGCTGCTGCTGATTGTCTTGATGTCGCCTTCTGGTGGAATAAGACGGAATTGGAATTGAAAGCGCAAATATTTAAGGCTGCTGCTGCTGATTGTTTTGATTTGGCCTTCGGGTGGAATAAGACGGAATTGGCATTGAAAGCGCAGATATTTAAGGCTGCTGCTGATTGTTTTGATTTGGCCTTCCGGTTGATAAAGACGAAATTGCCCTTTAGAAGCGCAGATATTTAAGGCTGCTGCTGATTGTTTTAATTTGGCTTTCCGGTTGATAAAGACGGAATTGCCGTTAGAAGCGCAGATATTTAAGGCTGCTGCTGCTGATTGTTTTGATTTGGCCTTCCGTCGGGATAAGACGGAATTGCCGTAAGAAGCGCAGATATTTAAGGCTGCTGCTGCTGATTGTTTTGGTTTGGCCTTCCGGTGGAATAAGAGGGAATTGACGTGGAAAGCGCAGATATTCAAGGTTGCTGCTGCTGATTGTTTTGATTTGGCCTTCCGGTGAATAAAGACGGAATTGCCGTAAGAAGCGCAGATATTTAAGGCTGCTGCTGCTGATAGTCTTGAATTCGCCTTCCGGTGGAATAAGACGGAATTGGAATTGAAAGCGCAAATATTTAAGGCTGCTGCTGCTGATTGTTTTGATTTGGCTTCCGGTTGAATAAGACGGAATTGTTCTATTATGTTTGTTATGATATGGCTTTCCGGTGGAAAAAGGTGGAATGGGTTTGGAAGCGCAAATTTTCAGGAATGTAGAATTTAGTTGAGGGATATTTGGGATATAAAAAACAAAAGTCTGTAAATTAAAGATTCTATTGAGAATAGAGTTGAGAAGGAATGTAGAGATGAGATGAAGGATAAGCAGAAATTAAATAAAAATTGTAGGCTGGAGAATAAAGATGTGGAATATAGAATAAAACTTGAGGATATTTGGTAAATAACATTTTGCTCTAAACAAAAAAAAAACCAAAAGTCGACGAGTGAAAAGTTTAATTGAGAATAGAGGTGAGAAGGAATGTAGGGATGAGAAGAAGGATATACAGAAAATAAATCAATTTAATTAAGAATAAAATTAAATAATAGTTGTATTCGGCAATTAGAATATAAGAAATTACAGCGACAACTACTTCAAAAATGCAAACTATCTTGAAACTCAAATTGTATAAAACGTAGTATAAAATTGTGTAAATCATCAGGAAACCTTAAATTGCTGTTTAATTTGAAACATTATTCATGATATTGACAGAATCGTCGTTAACAGAAATCATCCCCATAAACATATCATCATGTTTGGGTTAATTTTTCCCTCACAGATTGTACACTTCGCACCAATTTTTTTTTTAGAACGATCACACACATATAGGATCTCAGTGAAATTTCATGTTTCTTTGAAGAGATCTAATTTACTTAACTCTAAGGCGTACATCTTTCAAGGATGAGATGGCTAGCATCTTACAAATGCTAAAACCACCGACCCACAGAAAATGCACTATGTATGCCGTGACCGGGATTCGATCTCATGACCTCTGGCTTGGAAGACTTGAACGCTATTCTCTAGGCCACGGTCGGCGGCAAATTTTATCATCTTACATAATGTTAACCATGGTTGATCCGCACTTCTCAAATCCGACAGTGTGCTGTGTAAATCGCACCGTTATCTTCTACGATTTGTAGAGCACCACACTTCATTCCGAAATGCTCTACACTCGTTTCCGAGTACAGTTAAAGCCAAGTGCCGAGCATAACCGGTGCCCCAATAGCAACACTACTGTGTGAGCAGGAGAAATCCCGAAACACACAACTGAAGTGCATTTTTTTTCCTTCTCTTCCTACCACAGTAGGCAAACAAACAGCACGAAACGATATTCGAAAATCTCAGAAAGAAATAGAAAAGTTATAAGAAAGGCTATCGCTCAGTATCAAAACAAACAATCAATGGTTTTGACATATTAAGATGGGCTTGTGATATAGCTCAGTTGGCAAGTCTGTTGTCTCCTGAGCCGATGTCCGTGAGTTCGAGCCCAAGAGTAAACATCGATCAAAGTTGTACCGGATAAGTTTTTCAATGACTTGTCCGTAAACTTCATCGTTGATATAAGTCGCGAATGACATGAAGATGTTAAAATGACTATAATCAAAACAAAAAAAAAAAAAGATATTGCTTCTTCTTCTTCTTCTTCTTCCTTTTCTTGTTGGGAAAACCAGGCCTACTGAGTTGCTTTAGCGCTGCTCCCCTACACTTAATGAGATGATTTTTTTCTCTTGCTCTCACCCTGTCGAAGCGTTCTCTACTATTTGATTGGGTGTACGCTCGGCATCTTAACAAAGCAGGGCAAGTGTTTTAGAATGAAAAGTTCACTGAGTTGCATTTTTCAAGCCGCTCGGGGAGAAATGGACAACCATAATGTTAACGATATGTATTGGGTACAGACCTTTTTCTCTCTGGTTTGTTTCACTTTTGTATAAAGTCGAACTCATGAACAGAAAACATCATTTGGTCAGTTATCCTGATCGCTACCAAAGATATTACCGTTCTCTGATATCTATTTTTCATCTTATTCACGTAAAAATTTGAAGCTGTATCCTCAACTTACCTTGAAATTCATTTTTAATTTCAATTTTTTCACATAGCCTGTTTGGCTCAAATCGGTGAAATGCTGGGCTATTCTCTCGATGTGCCTTTTCTCATTTTCAAGATATTCTTAGGGTAAATGATCTTGAGCGGAACTAGTCGAAATCTGATCTTGAGCGGAACCATTTACTTTTCCTAAGATATAGGCAATGATTGTTTATGAATTTTATCGAAATGTGGAAAAAACACTTTTTCAAGATCTTTTCATTTAAGCCTTGACATTTTTGCTAAAATTTATTAACTAAAATAATGTTATTAGAGGATTTAAAAACATACGCATTTCTGCTGCAATTTTCATCAATCTACGCTGACTTTTAACGTCAATTTATGTAACCCTTGGCCGCTATAAACTGATTCTCAATGATCAAAATGGTAGAAATATTCTTAAAAAAGCATTATTCGGGTTTTTGTATCAAGTTTTCCATCCAAATATCAATAAATCGCTTAGTTTTTAAAAGTAAAATATGATCTTGAGCGGAACCATCTTTGATCTTGAGCGGAACTACTAGCTTCCGAAAAAAACCGCTAGGTGCGCTGCCTTATGCCTTATGTCTCACACGCTGGTTTTACCCCTGAATGTAAGCAACACCCTTTTATTTCTCTAATTATATCAGCTTTAGGGACAGAAAAAATATAAAATTTAGTTCGAATAAAACTAAACATTTATTTAATTGGTGTCACAGCGTACCAAACCAGGCATGAGAAATGTTTTTCGATTCTTTTTTTAGAAGGACGACGGTAAGGTGGAGGAAGGCTTTCATACATATTTTTTGGCATAATTCGAGAACCAATGAAGCTTATAAAGTAAAATCATTATTCCAGAATAAGAATCAAACTTCATTGCCATTACTATTCGATCTCCAAGAAGCAGCTTTCGGTTAAAGAGTTTGTTCTTGATGTTGAAATTCCAATTGAAAACGATATACCAATAAACAAAAATTCAAATTATTTTAAACACAAATTCCTTCAGTTCTAAAATGTGTTGCAAAGCACATCTGGTTAGCTATTTTATAATACTTAACGATTCAATTGGTGGCCTAGTATTGAAAACCTATCCGATTCCCTACTGTTTGATGTTAAGACTTGAGCTGGAACTCATGGAAATCGATTTGGGAATTAAGTGTTTTATCTATTGAGCTAAATGCTTTCCATATTTTTTAAATATGAATTAATTTTATCGTGATTCATAATAAACTGGAATTTATTACAAACTTTGTTCTATGAATAAGTTGTTTCGAGCAAGAATGCTGAAATAAAAAAAAATCTAAAATTTCACAGAATTTTGAGCAAATTTTTATCACAGAATCTGTGTCACTGAACACAGAAATTTGAAATATTCACAGATTTTAGAGGATTTTTGAATTTTAAATAGATTTTCAAAATTATTAAGATTTCTAACATTGAATAAGAAAAGTTTGATAAAAATTTCAATGTTAACTGAGTTTTCCCAACTAAAATATAAAAAAGAGGCAATTTATCCAAAATTTTCAATGCAATTAAAGGAATTAGCATCACCGAAATCCACCAAGGAGTTTTGAGATAAAAGTACAAAAAATCAGATTTTTTCTCAAAACACTTTGATTTAGAGCGATGTACCGATTTATTTGCAAAATCTGTAATTTAAGGCATCTTCTTTTGTATTACTGACTTTGTCGTAACCTTCAAAAGTTGTTCGGGGCAATATGACCCTAAACACGCACATTCAAATAATCTCTTAAATACACTAACAAACCTATTTTTTGAGATAAAATAACTAAAATTTGAGTCTAGAGAATCGATTCTTTCAAAATAAGATACAGTGAATCTGATTCAACTGAATCAAAGTGAATCTTTTTCGAAGTAAGAAATAAATTTGAACGGATATTTTGAGAACAACTTTGGAAGGCTAAGTTTTTGTTATTTACGTAAAAACATCAATTTTTGAACTTTAAAATCTTTAAAGATGAAATTTAATTGAAGTTTTCACAGTTACACAAAGATTTGGAATGATTGCTGTCAAAGATGTTGACAGTACAAATTGGTTCCGCTCAAGATCATATTTTAGTTCCGCTCAAGATCAGAATTCTTTCTTCAGTAAAACAGCTCTAGAGTAATCAGGATTTACTCTAAAATATTCTACAAATCATCATTAGAAAGCAGAAACCAAGATCTATCCGCTGGACTAAAAAAAAAATCGTTCGGATATAAACCCTATCCATACCGCTTGGTCAACTGTTCCGAGTTGCGTCGAATTGAGCCAATTGGTTCCGCTCAAGATCATTTACCCTAATTCGAAATTGATCCTAGCAGTTTCTGTACTTTCATCCCTGTTACTCTCATCTCAAACTGTCCTAGCAACTCGTTTGATTTGCGATTTAATTTTTATAATTTTTTTTAATAATTATAAATATAATAAATATTCTATTTTTCTTCCTTTTTATCGACTCGAAAACCCTTTTTTTTTTTTAAATTAAAACAATTTGTTCAGGTTGTCCCCTAGACTCGTCTCATTGTTCTCTATTACCTCAAGGTGTCTCAACCCGGTTGACCATTTATTTGATCAGATATTAAAGCTGTCCTCTCAACAAAATTCCCTAATCTCAAGCTGTTCTCTCAATTCGCATCATATCTCAAATTGCTCTCTCAGTCCCCTTGATTTTCACTTTGATAAGATATTTAAGCTCGACCCTCTGTCTCCTCGAATCGTTTTAATAGCAATCTTATCTCAAGTTGTCTTCTCAGCTCGCGTGGTTATCAAATCTACAAGATTTAACATTTACCAGCCTTGCTCATAATACTTTGTATCAAATAAAAAAAAGTTTGATTCAAAACAATATTTTTTTGAATCAAATTATTTTTTTTGGTTCAAACACCAAGATTTTTATGAGTGAAAAAGTCAAATTTTCAACCAAAGATTAACAAGAATGATTGTTGTGTTAGTGTGCAATCATTCATTTTCTCTAGGATTTGACATTTAGTCCGGTTCCTTGGCAGCCAAATGTCAGGTTTGTTATGGGCCTACAAAACCGTGGGCCCGTTACTTTGATGGCTGTCAAATTAAATGACAAATAATAATGATGCCATCCCCCTGAATGGAACCACTCATCTGTTTTCGTGATCTATTCTTGGGTCTAATTTATACAAGAATTGAACCAAAGAAATTAGATCCGATCCAATGAAAAAAACTGGCAACTGCACTCGTGTTCCATTAACTGTCAAACGGTTTAAAACTGCGTCAATTTGGATCCAAATCTCATCAGTTTTGGATCAATCCTTATACCAGCTCTGAAAAAAGTTGAGTTGAAACTGGTATAATGGATCACCAGTGCGGTTGCTCGGGTCGGAATTTGGGTCTAAACCGGCTGTTTGGACCACGGATACAGGTGCTCTACGTGAACTTTGGAACCATATACACTCAAAGAAACATGACTGTAATAGTCGGGAAACTGGGTGGAAAAATTAGAATGATGCCAGTATAGAAAATTGACATAATTTTATCAATAATTTATTTTGTGGCGATGACCATAATTAACCATCCGTTATAAACCTCAACCTACCGCTATCGTTGTTACTCAAAGGTGGAACCAGTAAGTGATTGGTGAACAAAACTGTACTTATGAAATGGTACCGAACTTTATCCGATGAGTTTTCTTTAGTTCTCCCAAATTTCGCTGAAAATTGTTTTTGCGCAAGTTTGCCGACCGTAGGGGCTATTAGGGGTTCACCGCAAATCTATCGACGGAACTTGGTCCATCGAGAAGCAACAGCACGTCGTTGAAGTAAAACAAAAATAGTATTGGTCCTCGTTGGCTCCCTTGAGGCACACCAGAGCACAGTGGTTTAAAACTCGAAAAACGTGATCTTGGGCTTTTTGACGGCTTAAATGTCAAAATATCTTTATGGTATGTTCTACAATGTTTCATCATTTTGAAATGCGCGTATTTTGTTGTAATTTTTTTCCCGATCAATTCACCTAAAAGTGAGAAATTTTTTCTATTTTTTGTATTTGTCATTTTATCACTATGATGTCTTGTAGATCAGCAAATTTTGAAAAACTTTGTTGAAGACGTCAAAGCTCCATCTTTTGAAACAACATGTTTAAAGACATTTTTTCAAAAACTAACCTCAAAAAACGAAAAATTCGTTTAACTTTTATCGAAGCGAGTTTTGAGACTAACTTTGTATGAAAGAGTTGTGACAATTGCAAAACTACACAACTTCATTGAAAATGTCAAGTCACTATTTTGAAGTTTTATGGTACTTTTTGGGTGATTTCTTCAAAAAATTACATGTTTTTATTGTTCAATATATCTGAAAGTTGCAAACATACCAAAACAAAAATATATACATTAGAAAGGGTAATCTTTCAACTTTAATGAACATATAGTTTCATTTGTAAGCATTAGTTCTCGCTTGCATAAGTTCTCGCTTTAACGCGAGAGTGGCATAGTTGGCTGATCGAGGAATTGGCTATACTAAAACTTTAAAACTGGCATCTTTCAGTTAAGGTACTTTGGTAGTAAAACCTCATGCATACAAATGAAACTATATGTTCATTAAAGATGAAAGATTGCCCTTTCTAATTTATATATTTTTGTTTTGGTATGTTTGCAACTTTCAGAGATATTGAACAATGAAAACATGTAATTTTTGAATAAATCACCCAAAAAGTACCATTAAACTTCAAAATAGTGACTTGACATTTTCAATGAAGTTGTGTAGTTTTACAATTTAGTTAGTCTCAAAACACGCTTCGAAAAAAGTTAAACGAATTTTTCGTTTTTTGAGGTTAGTTTTTGAAAAAATGTCTTTAAACATTGTTCGGGCTCGGTCGATGGGGGGGTTCAGATTTCGGGGTATTTCTTCCCGTCTCTCGTCGACGGCATCCACCAGCAGCAAGAATGTCAAGGTAAGTCGCCTATTCTTCCACACAGTTGATAACACCCGTTGTAAGAGAAATTTTGTTTGCTCTTCGGTGTACTTTGTATGGATATCACGGTGCAACTTGATGCAACTATTTTGCCACCACTTAACTTAGCCCGATTTCGGATTCACTTGATAAATGTCGCTTATTAGGACTTATTGAATTTATTAGGAATGAAGTGAAATTCCGTGCTTCTAATTCAACGTTATATTCTATTCTACTTAATTCTAAAATGGCTAACTACACTATTATTTCTGACTTTCTCGAAGAAAGTATTCATGTTGCGAGAGAGTTATGCTTATCCTAAGGTACGTATACAGATAGTGGTGTTTTCGATCAAATGAATTACAGTGTCAAGTGAACATAAAACTAGACACATAACAAACAAAACATAGATGCAATTTCCTGACCGGTACAGTACATACCGATCAACATGTTGTTTAAAAAGATAGAGCTTTGACGTTTTCAACAAAGTTTTTCAACATTTGATGATCTACAACTTTTTTGAAGACATCATAGTGATAAAATGATAAATACAAAAAATATAAAAATTATCTCACTTTTAGATGAATTGATCGGGAAAAAAATTACAACAAAATACGCGCATTTCAATATGATGAAACATTGTAGAACATACCATAAAGCTATTTTGATATTTAAGACTTCAAAAAACCCATGATCACGTATTTCGAGTTTTAAACCACTGTGCAGAGGTGGCAAGAAACTGGTTGGAGAAGGATTCGACCGTTCGGACAATGAGTTTACGACTTGATAACTAAACTCCTAAGCTCGAGGTTCGAAAAAAGCATCTAGGTTGTCGCAGTTCAGATTCTAATTCATCTGAGAAATACGGTGACTAGTACGAAGATTCGGGGATGGTCTTCAAACAGGGATGAAGAAGTAATCAAATATACCTATTGTAAGTTTGCTTGAGGCTTTAGGTGGCGGAGTAGCATTCGGAATAGCACTTTGTAGGCGGCATTGAGGAAAGTGATCGCTTGGTAGTTCTCAGAGCCCAATTGGGGCACATTACTCCCTTCTTCCACTCCTCAGGTAGCCGTTAGGTGTCCCAGATCCGAACCATCAGCCGGAGTAGGCAATCGGCCATCTTGTCTAGGCCATAGGTCGGCAACCTGCGGCTCGCGAGCCGCATGCGGCTCTTTGGATACAAAGCTGCGGCTCTTTAGCTCACTGCGCTAGTATTAATACTTTATAATAAAATATTAATCAAATTGTGCTAAAGTGATAACTGCGCGCCTTGTAACCTGGCTCAAGGATTTACGAAAGTCCAGGATAAAATTTTAAAATGGCATCCGCGGTAAGGACTAAATGGCAAAATAGCATTTTTGAAGCCAAATTTTTCGCTTTTCACTGTTTTTGTAGCATCAGCATACTAATCAAAATTTATTTTTTATCATTAAACGTAAATGCAAAGAATAACTGTTGTTTAAAGCAACAAGAACAATTTTTTTTCCAACACGTGTGTATATTTTTGAATCAATTATACACAAACGTTAAGCTGTGGCTAACAGGAAATTAAAATTTATCATTTACAAAAAGGTAGTTCTTGGACAGCCTCTGTATTGTTATCAAACAACGTAACTCACATAAAATTTTATTTCTTCAGCACTCGCTATCACTTTTTTTCCTCTATGAAAATTTATCAGTTCCAAAATCGTAGAAGAATTAATTATCCATCTCGAAAAATATTTACAACTAAGACGCGTAACAACATAAAAATATAGAAAAAATCTCCTCAATGGAACTAAGGAGAGGTCGACTGGATAATTTGATGCGTTTGTTATTCGGCAGTTCAGTCAAAAAATTTCGAAAACGATTTTTCGATTATTCCGACGTTTCGATGCTGTTTAGCATCATCTTCAGGGAATTAATCGGATCGTATCACATAAAAATTGATTGCTTATGTGAAGCTTTCTGCCCACTTTTTTTGCCCTATTTCCCTATTGTTTTTTTGTGTTGCACTGTGAATGAAGTTTACATTTTTAAAATTCTTGACCTTGTTGATCGTAAGAATTTTAAAAATTTAAACATCATTCACAGTGCAACACAAAAAACAATAGGGAAATGGGGCAAAAAAGTGGACAAAGAGCTTCACATAAGCAATCAATTTTTACGTGATACGACCCGATTAATTCCCTGAAGATGATGCTAAACAGCATCGAAACGTCGGAATAATCGAAAAATCGTTTTCGAAATTTTTTGACTGAACTGCCGAATAACAAACGCATTCTCCCCAATCCTATCATATTGATTGAATTGAAAATGATAATCTTTATGTATTTGAATATAGCTGCCTTATTCGCATTCCAGATTGCCCGGTTTTAATCGAGCTTGCTCAGATTTAAAAAAAAAAAGCAAATGCCCGATCCCGTCCGGTTGCCCAGATATCGAGGAATATGGCCCGAGGTTTTCCAGGATTATTCACAATTTTTATGAAATTACAAATTTTCAACTTGTTTTAGCGAAATAAATTCGCATTCATTTATTTTTTAATTGTGAGATAAGTTTTTCACGCCAATGATGTGCCTTGGTAAAAAACATTTTTCATGTGCTTATTTTTCAGCTTTGCTCTTGCCTTTTAATGGAAAATACGTAAATATTGGCTGGATTTGTCCGGATATTACACGGTTTTAAGTTTAAAATTTAGAAACCTTATGCCCGGATTTGCCCGGCCTGGATACGTACAGAAAAAATCTTGAAAGCTTACTCTATAAATAAATAGTTTAATAGTGAATAGATGCCTGAATTTCAAATACAAATCAAAATCAAACTGTAATCCGAAAAAAGGTCAACACCATGACGATTAGAGAAAAAAAAGAGAAAAATAAGTGGGCAGCAATTTTTTTGTGTTAAAAAGAAAAACAATAGATCATTAATGTGGCTCTTTCAAACTCTGAAAATTTTATAATTTTAAGTTTTTGGCTCTTCTGACTCAAAAGGTTGCCGACCACTGGTCTAGGCTCATTTCGACAAGTTCAGCTTCAATGGCTTCCTTAACTTTCATTTTTTTTTATTGGAAATCTTACGTTTTGATCTAATTGAGGTAGTTTTTAGTAATTCTACTTTTCAAAGAGGCTGGTCATTACTGTTTTTGCTTCGTCAGCATGACAGATCGCTTCCTACAGTGCGGAATCGAACTCAAACTGGTACTCCAAAGTGACCCTGCGACGCCCAAACGATCATTTATTTATACACACATAGGAGTAACCTAACCGATTATTCGGCCATCGCTTTGGGGTTGACCAAGAAAACGAAAATCTTCTCTAGGAAACTGCCTAGCCGAAACTCTAGAAACAATCCTCATTTGCATCTTTTTCCCATTGGGGAGAGAAGACGGTTCATTGGTCGGGTTCACCACGACGATAAACCATATCGATACAGGTTCCGAACACTTCCTGAAGAAGGTTTTTTTTTCTCTAGTGGTGTTTATTGATTGCAGCAGAAGAAACATCGAATTCTAGCACGCTGCTATGCTGACGAAAAATTTGCGACAAAATTCGAAAAATTCGACTAGTTTTTGAATAATATTTCAAAAAGACGATTAAAGCAAAAGCATTATTCAAAGGCCAAAGGTCACCAAAAGTACAAATCAGAAGTTCAAAATGAGTTGATGAAAATGTTAATAGTTTTGATTGGATTTTGAAAGTTAAGACCATTTGAAAACGTGGGTAGCTTTTGCTGATATTAATGGGATAGTTCGATTCTTGCGACCCGAGATTTTATGAACTTGCCGTGGAGATGAACCAGTTTAAAAATTATAAGGAAATCTAACCCCCCACAAACCAATACGTTGCGTAGCATACATACTTACATGAATTTCGGTTGGGTTGGGGAACAAGTTTCTATTCCGTATTCAAATTTTGAACCGAATTTATTATTCAAAAAAATCTATCTAGCTTCGGCCGTTTGGCGGAAGATTGGGTCTAGGTGTGGATTCTTCTTCCTTACTATTTTTCGGTTGAAGATGAGTTGGAATCTTTGCGCAGCATAATCAAGCTTCAAATTAGCAGTTGCCAAAAATCTTTCAGCCCAGCAACACGCGTGTTTAGAAATACGGTTTTTCAAAGATGGTGTGGATTTTTTAATCTGGAGCGTCCTTTTTAAGAAGTTTTGTCAGTGAAGAAAAAATAATCCCAGTGCTTAACCGGAATTCATTCATCACTTAGTGCCAAGTGACCACCGGAAGTGCTTAACGAAAGTGATTATGTGAGTCCTTTCCACAAATGGCTGATTCGATGATGAAGTAATTCGCATTTTTCTTCTACCGTAATGTGTTGATTTTTTTTGTCAGTACAGAAAATGCGACTGGCTTCTTCGCCGAATCAGAACAGCATTTTCAACGAGAGAGTGTCGACGGAAGTGCAGAAAATTGTGACTCAGTGCCTTTGAGAACTTTTTTTTTAAAGTGATGAATGAAGTATGTGTAAGTGCAATTTATGAATGCAAATACGGTTAAATATATTTTCTAGCATTCGGGTTATACGATAGAAAGTTCAAATAAAAAAACTCAATTGTGCTTGTTTCAAAATATGTTTTATTTGGTTGTATTTTTGGAAAAATGAATAAAACAAACCTTATTACTCAAAATATTGATTTTAAACTAAGCTATGATGAGCTTGGGAACCTCAGACTTCAAAATATGATTTTCAAAACACAACATGTTTAACTATATATTTGAGCTTAAATGTCTTCTTTGACATTGATATATTCATTGTGTACCATAATTTCAATGAGTCATCTCGAGTGTGATTCATCAGTTAAGTGACGTTTCAGTTCTTCAAACTGTCTTCCTAATAATTGAGCCTCCAAAGATCAGAAGAAAGCAATAGTATCATCAATTCAAAGTTAAACATTCCAAAAAATTCTTCATATCAGAATAAAAAAAATGTAAATTTGAATATTACCCAACAATTCTCCATTTCAGAAATAAATAAATGTGAACTTAAATATTTCAAGCCGAAAAATTAAATGTACTTAAATCATGGAAATTTCAAATTTCATACAGATTAAGGCCGTCAAAGCCAAAGGGATGTAAGTGTATAAATTATAAATTGTGAGTGAATTATGCCAAATTCTTTCGAAAAATTAAAATACTTTCAGAATTAAATTTTAACACTTTTCTAAAACTTTTGTAAAATTTCATGAGAAATACGCAAACAAAAACTTTGAAGCATGTTTACTCTAAAGTTGATTTTATGCAGTACTACTCCTTTGATTTTGTAAGAGCCTAAATTCAATCTAAAATTATTAAATTAAAAAAACACTCAAAATTTTGTTCAAAAGTATAAATTCAAACTTGAAAACGACATCTTCAAATCGAAAAAGCTTTCGATTTTTCAAGCTCTAGCAACGAAAACTTTATGAAAAAAAAACATACAAAAACAAGGCTGGATTTCAAGACAAGCATTGTAACGATTGAAATATAATACATATTAACATATACACAAAAAATCTAAGCCCGAAAACTCCTAAAATTTGGCATTCTTTATTTTAGAAACGACTGGACAAAATTTTGGAAATGTGGCTTCTTTGAGTTATCGAAAGTGTTTAACATAATTATGTAGAATGAAGTTTCTTCATCAAATGTATCACATTAGAGTTACGTTCCTAAGTGCACTTGCATCAAGAAAACAAAAATAGATATCTAAATCAAAGAATAAATATAAAAATAGGTTAACGTAAGGTTGGCATAATTTTTTAAGCACGCATCCAAGCCGGCAAAATCCAGGCCTTTTTTTATCTAAAAAACTGACAAAATCCGAGCATTTGATTTCAGCAATGGTCAAAACCAAGGAATTACTTATCAAATTTTATAAAAAAAATTAAATTAAAAAAAATTTTTTTTTTCACCAGCATCAGCAGATATTCAATCGTATTATAGGCTTTAAAAAAACCTTTCATGATTATTTTTATGCAACTTGCTCATAACATTTCGATTTGGGCGCAAAAATTATATATTTTTAGAACACAATATGTTTTTCAAAGCTTGATTTGAGAATGTGAATGAGAATAAATCCGGAAAAAATTCCGGGCATTTCCAATGAAATCCGAACAACCGGGAGTGACCGGACTTTTCATAAATTTCAAATATATATCTTGGAAAACCTGGATAAAACCAAGCAAACTGGCAACCATAGTTTAAATAAATTTGAATTTAAGGTCCTCGAATGCATCGCAGTTTTTTTTTGGGATATTTAATAGAAGTATCGAATTTTTAAAACATTTGATTATTTTGTACAGATAAAAAAAATAAACAAGTTTTGTGGAAACAAATACAAATTTTGTAATTTTTGTAATTTTTTGTAATTTTTGTAATTTTTGAAAATTTTGTCATTTTTCTTATTTTTGTAATTTCTGAAATTTTTTTCATTTTTGTCATTTTTATAATTTTCTAAATGTTGTAATTTTTGTATTTTTGTAATTGTTGTAATTTTTATCATTTTTGTCATTTTTGTCATTTTTGTCATTTTTGTCATTTTTGTCATTTTTGTCATTTTTGTCATTTTTGTCATTTTTGTCATTTTTGTCATTTTTGTCATTTTTGTCATTTTTGTCATTTTTGTCATTTTTGTCATTTTTGTCATTTTTGTCATTTTTGTCATTTTTGTCATTTTTGTCATTTTTGTCATTTTTGTCATTTTTGTCATTTTTGTCATTTTTGTCATTTTTGTCATTTTTGTCATTTTTGTCATTTTTGTCATTTTTGTCATTTTTGCCATTTTTGCCATTTTTGTCATTTTTGTCATTTTTGTCATTTTTGTCATTTTTGTCATTTTTGTCATTTTTGTCATTTTTGTCATTTTTGTCATTTTTGTCATTTTTGTCATTTTTGTCATTTTTGTCATTTTTGTCATTTTTGTCATTTTTGTCATTTTTGTCATTTTTGTCATTTTTGTCATTTTTGTCATTTTTGTCATTTTTGTCATTTTTGTCATTTTTGTCATTTTTGTCATTTTTGTCATTTTTGTCATTTTTGTCATTTTTGTCATTTTTGTCATTTTTGTCATTTTTGTCATTTTTGTCATTTTTGTCATTTTTGTCATTTTTGTCATTTTTGTCATTTTTGTCATTTTTGTCATTTTTGTCATTTTTGTCATTTTTGTCATTTTTGTCATTTTTGTCATTTTTGTCATTTTTGTCATTTTTGTCATTTTTGTCATTTTTGTCATTTTTGTCATTTTTGTCATTTTTGTCATTTTTGTCATTTTTGTCATTTTTGTCATTTTTGTCATTTTTGTCATTTTTGTCATTTTTGTCATTTTTGTCATTTTTGTCATTTTTGTCATTTTTGTCATTTTTGTCATTTTTGTCATTTTTGTCATTTTTGTCATTTTTGTCATTTTTATCATTTTTGTCATTTTTGTCATTTTTGTCATTTTTGTCATTTTTGTCATTTTTGTCATTTTTGTCATTTTTGTCATTTTTGTCATTTTTGTCATTTTTGTCATTTTTGTCATTTTTGTCATTTTTGTCATTTTTGTCATTTTTGTCATTTTTGTCATTTTTGTCATTTTTGTCATTTTTGTCATTTTTGTCATTTTTGTCATTTTTGTAATTTTTGTCATTTTTGTCATTTTTGTCATTTTTGTCATTTTTGTCATTTTTGTCATTTTTGTCATTTTTGTCATTTTTGTCATTTTTGTCATTTTTGTCATTTTTGTCATTTTTGTCATTTTTGTCATTTTTGTCATTTTTGTCATTTTTGTCATTTTTGTCATTTTTGTCATTTTTGTCATTTTTGTCATTTTTGTCATTTTTGTCATTTTTGTCATTTTTGTCATTTTTGTCATTTTTGTCATTTTTATCATTTTTGTCATTTTTGTCATTTTTGTCATTTTTGTCATTTTTGTCATTTTTGTCATTTTTGTCATTTTTGTCATTTTTGTCATTTTTGTCATTTTTGTCATTTTTGTCATTTTTGTCATTTTTGTCATTTTTGTCATTTTTGTCATTTTTGTCATTTTTGTCATTTTTGTCATTTTTGTCATTTTTGTCATTTTTGTCATTTTTGTCATTTTTGTCATTTTTGTCATTTTTGTCATTTTTGTCATTTTTGTCATTTTTGTCATTTTTGTCATTTTTGTCATTTTTGTCATTTTTGTCATTTTTGTCATTTTTGTCATTTTTGTCATTTTTGTCATTTTTGTCATTTTTGTCATTTTTGTCATTTTTGTCATTTTTGTCATTTTTGTCATTTTTGTCATTTTTGTCATTTTTGTCATTTTTGTCGTTTTTGTCATTTTTGTCATTTTTGTCATTTTTGTCATTTTTGTCATTTTTGTCATTTTTGTCATTTTTGTCATTTTTGTCATTTTTGTCATTTTTGTCATTTTTGTCATTTTTGTCATTTTTGTCATTTTTGTCATTTTTGTCATTTTTGTCATTTTTGTCATTTTTGTCATTTTTGTCATTTTTGTCATTTTTGTCATTTTTGTCATTTTTGTCATTTTTGTCATTTTTGTCATTTTTGTCATTTTTGTCATTTATGTCATTTTTGTCATTTTTGTCATTTTTGTCATTTTTGTCATTTTTGTCATTTTTGTCATTTATGTCATTTTTGTCATTTTTGTCATTTTTGTCATTTTTGTCATTTTTGTCATTTTTGTCATTTTGGTCATTTTGGTCATTTTTGTCATTTTTGTCATTTTTGTCATTTTTGTCATTTTTGTCATTTTTGTCATTTTTGTCATTTTTGTCATTTTTGTCATTTTTGTCATTTTTGTCATTTTTGTCATTTTTGTCATTTTTGTCATTTTTGTCATTTTTGTCATTTTTGTCATTTTTGTCATTTTTGTCATTTTTGTCATTTTTGTCATTTTTGTCATTTTTGTCATTTTTGTCATTTTTGTCATTTTTGTCATTTTTGTCATTTTTGTCATTTTTGTCATTTTTGTCATTTTTGTCATTTTTGTCATTTTTGTCATTTTTGTCATTTTTGTCATTTTTGTCATTTTTGTCATTTTTGTCATTTTTGTCATTTTTGTCATTTTTGTCATTTTTGTCATTTTTGTCATTTTTGTCATTTTTGTCATTTTTGTCATTTTTGTCATTTTTGTCATTTTTGTCATTTTTGTCATTTTTGTCATTTTTGTCAATTCTGTCGTTTTTGTCATTTTTGTCATTTTGTCATTTTTGTCATTTTTGTCATTTTTGTCATTTTTGTCATTTTTGTCATTTTTGTCATTTTTGTCATTTTTGTCATTTTTGTCATTTTTGTCATTTTTGTCATTTTTGTCATTTTTGTCATTTTTGTCATTTTTGTCATTTTTGTCATTTTTGTCATTTTTGTCATTTTTGTCATTTTTGTCATTTTTGTCATTTTTGTCATTTTTGTCATTTATGTCATTTTTGTCATTTTTGTCATTTTTGTCATTTTGTCATTTTTGTCATTTTTGTCATTTTTGTCATTTTTGTCATTTTTGTCATTTTTGTCATTTTTGTCATTTTTGTCATTTTTGTCATTTTTGTCATTTTTGTCATTTTTGTCATTTTTGTCATTTTGTCATTTTTGTCATTTTTTGTCATTTTTGTCATTTTTGTCATTTTTGTCATTTTGTCATTTTTGTCATTTTTGTCATTTTTGTCATTTTTGTCATTTTTGTCATTTTTGTCATTTTTGTCATTTTTGTCATTTTTGTCATTTTTGTCATTTTTGTCATTTTTGTCATTTTTGTCATTTTTGTCATTTTTGTCATTTTTGTCATTTTTGTCATTTTTGTCATTTTTGTCATTTTTGTCATTTTTGTCATTTTTGTCATTTTTGTCATTTTTGTCATTTTTGTCATTTTTGTCATTTTTGTCATTTTTGTCATTTTTGTCATTTTTGTCATTTTTGTCATTTTTGTCATTTTTGTCATTTTTGTCATTTTTGTCATTTTTGTCATTTTTGTCATTTTTGTCATTTTTGTCATTTTTGTCATTTTTGTCATTTTTGTCATTTTTGTCATTTTTGTCATTTTTGTCATTTTTGTCATTTTTGTCATTTTTGTCATTTTTGTCATTTTGTCATTTTTGTCATTTTTGTCATTTTTGTCATTTTTGTCATTTTGTCATTTTTGTCATTTTTGTCATTTTTGTCATTTTTGTCATTTTTGTCATTTTTGTCATTTTTGTCATTTTTGTCATTTTTGTCATTTTTGTCATTTTGTCATTTTTGTCATTTTTGTCATTTTTGTCATTTTTGTCATTTTTGTCATTTTTGTCATTTTGTCATTTTTGTCATTTTTGTCATTTTTGTCATTTTTGTCATTTTTGTCATTTTTGTCATTTTTGTCATTTTTGTCATTTTGTCATTTTTGTCATTTTTGTCATTTTTGTCATTTTTGTCATTTTTGTCATTTTTGTCATTTTTGTCATTTTTGTCATTTGTCATTTTTGTCATTTTTGTCATTTTTGTCATTTTTGTCATTTTTGTCATTTTTGTCATTTTGTCATTTTTGTCATTTTTGTCATTTTTGTCATTTTTGTCATTTTTGTCATTTTTGTCATTTTTGTCATTTTTGTCATTTTTGTCATTTTGTCATTTTTGTCATTTTTGTCATTTTTGTCATTTTTGTCATTTTTGTCATTTTTGTCATTTTTGTCATTTTGTCATTTTTGTCATTTTTGTCATTTTTGTCATTTTTGTCATTTTTGTCATTTATGTCATTTATGTCATTTTTGTCATTTTTGTCATTTTTGTCATTTTTGTCATTTTTGTA
>NC_073693.1:8010737-8078475 GCF_029784155.1 Uranotaenia lowii | reverse complement strand
AAAAAGTCGAAATTGTCAATTTTTCATTTTAATGTTACTTTTAATTTGTCGGCCTTAGCGGTGAAAGTGATGTCCTTTTTAGTAGGGACATCTAAAGCTTATGAAATTTTATAGATGGATAGAAGGTTAGATGAAAATGAAAGATGTTGAAAATGAGCGGGTAGAAATTATTTAGAAGCATATCATCACATATCAAATTTTTGTTCCTCACGGGCCTACTACTATGAAGCAGTAGATACAGATAGAGTTGCATCTACTACCACACATTAGTAGGCCAAGCGTGGTCCGCCCCACAAGGGAAACTTGCAGTGCGGACGAACAAAAAGATGATATGTGATCGCTCAGATATACTCCCTTTAACTCAGAAACGCATCTATCGATGCATAAGTCTTCTCAGTTTGTTATCTTCGCATTTGTTACATCCGGGGTTTGGATGCGAAACGGACGGTCGATAGTCTGATAGTGACCTATCACCGATGCTATGATGTCGTGTTAGTAGTAGGCCCGTGAGGAACAAAAATTTGATATGTGATGATATGCTTCTAAATAATTTCTACCCGCTCATTTTCAACATCTTTCATTTTCATCTAACCTTCTATCCATCTATAAAATTTCATAAGCTTTAGATGTCCCTACTAAAAAGGACATCACTTTCACCGCTAAGGCCGACAAATTAAAAGTAACATACAAACATTACGGTGGTTAATCTCTTCAATAATTTCATTTTAATTTTTGGTGTGAACCCTCATTTATGTCCTCTAAATCAATATTTCTACAGCTCATACTACTTTATAAATTAAACGAATCACTTAGAATGTACAAACATAACCAAGCAATATGTAGCTACTTTCGATTTCAATCTTTCCAACGATGCCTTTTTTCCATTTTCATCCTTAAGACATATTTCATTAGACCCACGAGACCACACAAAACAACTTCTATTCCTTTCTCCATACTTATCATTTGATGGTGCTAAACCCCTTCCAATTGGATAACGTAAGTTAATTTACATTTTACTACCTTGCGAATTTAAAAGCGCATTGCCAATGGTAAAAATGAGATCGTGAGAGGATGGTGTGAGATTCGGAAGTGGGTGGTAGGACCACGACAAAATAAAAAAAAAAGCGCCACATCAACGACAAATCCGCTAACAAGTTGCACCTAAATAGTTGTTAATCGAAAAAACACAATCATGGGAAAGGGGGGATGAATAAGGCTGTGGGAGACTTAAAGGTTGCAAAGCGTAGGGGAAGGTTGTTTGCAAAAAAGCCACTAAAACTAAACCTCCATAAATGAGCCTCGAGAAGGCCAAAACCGCGAAAACCTATTTGCACTTATTTCACTTTCTTCGGTATCGGTGTGGTTGAGTGGAGTGTCTCGTGCGTCGTTGTTGTTGTTGGGTCCCAACCTGGATCTCGTTGGGGTCCAAAAACGCTATTGACCACCCCAGGAAACGTGAGCTGATTAAGGAGGAAGCAGGAGAAATGGAAAATGGAGTGTGGGGGCTCAATTTGCACACCGTTTAGGCAGTTAACAGGCGGCGGCGCACAAGTTTATGGCCAGCTCGAGGCGCTACCTTATCTATTGGCGGAACTCTCTCGAACGTTGGAACTCCAAAAGTGGCAGATTTAACCCCCCTGAACATCCGATATCGTCACGCGGCCACGGTGGCGCATAAACTTAGCCCCAAACTACCCAGAGTCGGCGCATAAATCACGCGCCAATAAATCAAACCGAAAGAGCCTTTTCCCGAACGTGGAACGATAATTAAAAAATTAGATAAATTCCTGGTCGTGTTCAGAAAGTGACCACAACTTAGGCATAAGTGGGTATGAGCAAGCATTTGCCCAGGCCGGAATTTGTCGCCACCGGTATTCCACCGCCGCCGTCAGTGTGTGGTCAATCCCGATTTGGATCCGGATCAGGTGCGTTGGTTGTTATGTCCAGTTGATTAACTTGACAACAAGTGGTCAGTCACCTAAACCAATGACAACTTAGCCACCCCTTCAGAAGTTGGAATG
The DNA here is from genome assembly GCF_029784155.1 of Uranotaenia lowii. NCBI lineage: Eukaryota > Metazoa > Arthropoda > Insecta > Diptera > Culicidae > Uranotaenia > Uranotaenia lowii. The sequence continues at coordinate 8,076,454 of NC_073693.1, read as the reverse complement.
GCCGGTTTGAAAAATTGTCGCGTGTAAATGTTGATTGGTGCAAGATTTTTTCTTTTCTTTTTTTCGAATGTTATCCAGGGAGCTTAAAAATTATGCAAGGTGATCAATATCTGTTTGATAACTTGACTTTACGAGGGGCACTTAAACACCATCTAAGCTGTTTAGAGTTAATTTAATATCTGGACGCAGTGTTTATCATACTGTAGTCGAGTATGGAATGTTGAAATTCTGTATGTTCTTACTAAGCGTGAAGGATGCATTCGCATCGTATACAAAATGTACCTACGTAAAGATTTTTGGCAGCTTTGAATTTAAAATTTTCTAAGAACAGAAATATGGAGCCGATATTATAGAAATAAAGGTTCCCCGAAATCACTTTTTATCTGGAGTTCAAAAATGAAACTTTCTATACCCAGCCAAAAAACATATCTTCCGTGCATTGATAACCTGAAATAATATTTATCTCACTTAGAATTTTCCTAGAAATTTTTCAGCGAATTTGTTCGAAGCCATTCGAATGATGAAGCGGAGATAAGGGCATAACGAGCACCAGGGGCGAAATAAGATCCCTTCTTATCTACGGAAGATGTTCTTGGATAAATTTTTATCTGTTCCTCATAAAAAAGTGAATATTAACTATTCATGTTGGAAATGACATTATTTCCCGAGTAGACCACATCAACGATTTGGGCGTTATCCTTGACCAACGGCTGCAGTTCAAATCTCATTCGAATTACGTTGTTGACAAAGATTCCAGGAGTCTTGGCTTCTAGTTTCGCAATACCAAGGATTTTAAAGACGTGTACAGTCTTTTTTTTTAAATTTATTTCTTTACTAAATGACATCAGATTTGCAAAGTATTTCATTACAATCATTAGTTCTATGAATAATACAAATTAATCTACAACACTTTCATTTTTCTTCTTCTTTTCTCTCTTGGATTACACTGATATCCACTTGCTTTTAGATCGGCATTGTAACATATTTCTATTCTGTCCGGTTTGCATTCGCTGCTCCGTCTCAATTTTACGATGTTTACTTTTGCTTCTGGTTATTTTCTCTTGCAAAGCTAAAAGAGATGGGGCGTCTGGAATATATATTGGTGATCCCAGCTCCGAATCGTTTGATGAGTGACCTTCATTGGCAGTATCCTTTTTGAGCTTTCTTCCGCGCTTGGGATCTTAAAACCTATACTGCAGCATATAGCCTGTTCCGATAATTATAAACACACTATATTTTATAGTGGTTATTTTAACCGTCATTTCAAAAAGCATCTATTTAGTGTTCAACCAAATTTTGGCTGCGTACTGTTGTTTACATCCAAGTGAAGAAAGCGTGGTCATTTTTTGTCGTTTTTCGCGAAGAAATCTGAAAATGCGTGGCCTCACTTCCGAGCAAAGAAAACGGATAGAGCACAAATGGTGCACTGTGAGCGGTCTTTCAATCAGAAAACTAGCTAAGGAAGAATGTGTGAGTGTCGGAGCAGTTCAAATCACGTTGAGAAAGTATGGAGAACAGTGTTCTTTCGCAGATTCCCCGAGACGCGGTAGGAAACCTGATGAATCCCGACGTGAATACCCCCCCCCCCCCCCCTGTCTTATCCCCACAGCCTCCGTCGCAGAGGGCGCGTTCGACTCGGATACTCCGCGACGGAAACGTCGGAGGTGTCCTACACACAGACGCGCGACGTACCAGGCAGCTCAGCAAACACAAAAGGTAGAGTCTTATCTTTGTATGCTTTACTGCCAGGATCGGACGCACACTACTCAGATGCTCTCCGACGAAGGAGTCACCCTCACTGGTCGCGGACTGGTGCTGGTTCCAACTCTTCTGCAGGGCAGTTATGATCCGGGTGAACACATCGCTGACCATGCGCCAAGTATTGGCATCCTCACACATCCGCCGCACGATGTTATCAGCTGTCGTGTCTGGTCCGCAGGCGGCAAGAATGTTAGCGCGTACTCTTTGAACCTCGAACAGTATCTCTACTGTGTCACCGCAGGTTGAGCAAAATGGCGAGGCCACGTGTCCAAACCGATGGTGGTACTGCATGAAGCATCCGTGACCTTGAATGGTCATACAGAAATCCACCTCTCCATGTCTCCAGTCCAACCAGGATCCGACGATAGGGATCAAGCGATGGGCCCACCGGCCACGTTCCAAGCTGTCCCACTGGTGCTGCCAGTTTGACATCGAGGCCTCTCTGGCCGGTTTCCGCACATGGGGCATGTGCCTGCGCTCGTAGCAGAAGATATCTTCCTCTAGCAATGCCAAGATGGGCATGACCCCCGCCACAACATCAGCACCGAGGACACTGTTCGGTATGCGCTGATTACTCGTAGGTTCTTCAGCCGCTGCACACTGCAGAGCTTTTGCAGGTTACACTGCCTGCTCAAGGCTACCTTCCAGGCTGCCGCTCCGTATTGCAAAATGGACGAAGTTACACTCGCCAGGACCTTCCTTCTGCTGCTGCGGCTCGCCGAGCTATTCGACATGGCCCGTGAGAGGGCTGCTGTCGCCTTTGCCGCTCTTTTACAGGCGTAGTCGACGTGAGCCGTAAAGCTCAGCCGGATCACCCCCAGGTACTTGATCGCACGCTTGGATTCGATTGCGCACGGTCCAACTGCAATCGTCCCTGATTGTGCTGAGATCAAGTTGGTGATCAGCACCATCTCGGTCTTGTGATGAGCCAGACGCAAGCTCTTGGAGCGCATCCAACTTTCCACCTTCTCAATAGCTACTGTGGCGGGTAGCTGGACCTCTCCGGTTGATGAGCCCGATGCCAGGAGAACCACGTCGTCGGCGAATCCCACAAGTCTCACTCCCGTGGGGTGACGCAGTCTCAGCAGTTCGTCGTAGACAATGTTCCACAATACCGGTCCAAGTATCGATCTTGTGGAATCCCTGTCGAGACACTCACTGTTTCCAGTGCCTCGCAGGTCATATACTGTAGTTGGCGGTCACGGAAGTAACACTCCACCATCCTACAGATGTATACCGGAAACCTCATTTGAATGGACGACGACGCAATCGCTGCCCAACTGACGCTATTGAAGGCGTTCTTCACTTCAAGGGTGACCACTGCGCAAAACCGGCCTCCTCTCCTCTTCTTCAGTCTGGCTTCGTCTGCCCCTTCGATGACACGTCGAATGTCATCCACCGTACTGCGGCCTTTGGCGGTATATATAAAGGCAAAGGCAAGCCAGTAAAACTGGAAATAATCCAGCTAAACCTCAACCATAGCGAGATTGCACAGCTTCTGCTGGAGCAAACGGTAGGCGAAAAGAAGTGTGATGTGGCGCTTTTATCAGAACCATACAGAATCCCGTCTGGAAACGGTAATTGGGCAGCGGACAGGTCTGGCTCAGCTGCTGTCTACGCCACGGGACGTTTTCCTATCCAGGAGATAGTGGTAGATTCTCGGGACGGATTCGTGATTGCCAAAATTAACGGTATCTTTTTCTGTAGCTGCTACGCTCCACCAAGATGGACGATAGGGGAGTTCAACACAATGTTGGATGAACTCACTCACGAACTGGCAGGAAAGGCCCCTGTTGTAATAGGAGGAGACTTCAACGCCTGGGCGGTAAACTGGGGTAGTAGGTGCAACAACCATAGGGGCCACAGTCTACTAGAGTCCTTCGCAAGACTGGAAGTTGAGCTGTGCAACACTGGATCCATCAGCACCTATCGCAAGCATGGATTACCAGACAGAACGTCAGTGATCGATATCACCTTTGCGAGTCCATCATTAAAAACTGATATGAATTGGAGAGTGTGTGACGATTATACCCACAGCGATCACCAGGCGATACGCTATAGCGTAGGAAACCGAAATCCGGTGGCAGTAAGGCAACTGCCATTGCACGAGCGGAGATGGAAGACTAAAGTGTTCGACAAGGAAGTGTGCACCGAAGCTGTATACATGCAGGACTCATCCCAGGTCCATAATGCTGAGCAGCTGACGAAAATGATGGTAGCGGTGTGCGACATGACCATGCCCAGAAGAAATACACCGAAGTGGTGGCGACGACCGGCTTACTGGTGGACTTCAGAAATAGTTGAGCTTCGTACTAGCTGTCTAAAAGCGAGACGACGAGCTCAACGGGCGAGAAATGAAGCCGACAGAGAAACGAGAGGTGCCGTTTACCGAGCAGCCAGGGTGGCACTTAAGCGAGCTATTAAAACAAGCAAGGAAAACTGCTACAGAGCGTTATGCCAGAGCGTAGATGATAACCCATGGGGCCAAGCCTATAGAGTTGCACTGGCGAGATTCGGTGGCCCAAGGTCGCCGACCGAAAAGTGTCCGGAAAAACTGAGAGAGATCGTTGCACATCTTTTCCCGCAGCATGGCCCGACGCAGTGGCCACTTACCCCGTACGACGCGGGTGCCCACGACATCGAGCCAGTAACGAACGAAGAACTCGTGGCTATCGCTAAGAAACTTGCGGTGAATAAGGCCCCTGGTCCGGACGGAATCCCAAATGCAGTGCTGAAGGTGGCGGTACAGACCATTCCGGATACCTTCAGAGTGGTGCTACAAAAGTGTCTCGACGAGGGATCTTTTCCCAATTCGTGGAAAACGGCGAAGTTGGTGCTACTACCGAAACCCGGGAAACCCCCAGGGCATCCATCATCATATAGACCCATTTGTCTGCTGGACACCCTTGGTAAGCTACTGGAGAGGATAATATTAAACAGACTTATTATCTACACAGAAGGCGGAAGTGGACTGTCGGACTGACAGTTCGGTTTTCGGAAAGGGAGATCTACGGTGGACGCCATCCGTATGGTGACAGAGTACGCGAAGCGCGCATATAAAAAGAAGCGAACACGTGTTCGTCACTGCGCCATTGTGACGATCGACGTTAAGAATGCCTTCAACAATGCCAGCGATTGCCAAAGCGCTTCACAGGATGCTTGTTCCCAATACTCTTTGCAGGATAATAGGAAGCTTCTTCGAAAATCGAATCCTGACGTACGAAACCGAAACTGGGATACGATCTACTGCCCTAACAGCGGGTGTTCCACAGGGTTCCATACTCGGACCTGTGCTTTGGAATGCCATGTATAATGAGGTGTTAACGCTGAAACTACCAGCAGGCGTGCAGATAGTCGGATTTGCTGACGATATCGTGCTCATGATTACCGGCGAAACAATCGAGGAGGTAGAAGACCTTGCAACGGTGTCCGTAGAAAGGGTTGGCATCTGGATGGAGGGAGTTAAGCTTCAGATAGCTCACCATAAAACTGAAGTTCTGCTCGTGACCAATAAAAGAGTTGTGCCGCACATGGAGATTACTGTTGGAGGGCACACGACATCTTCGAAACAGCAGCTGAAATACCTTGGAGTAATGGTCGATCATCGCTTAAATTTTGGTGCGCATGTCAAATACTGTTGCGAAAGTGCATCGAAAGTCATAGATTCATTGGCCTGGATTATGCCGAACTGCCATGGTCCAAAGAGTAGCAAGAGACGTCTCCTTGCGAGCGTAGCACTGTCGAAACTACGATACGGAGGAGCGGCCTGGAGCTCCGCGATAGAGGTAGAGCGCAACAGATCCAAATTACGGAGCACACATCGGTTGATAGCCATGCGAGTTTCCTGTGCGTACAGGACCATATCAGCAGATGCAGCTTTTGTCATCGCGGGCATGGTTCCCATCAACATAGCTCTGGCGGAGGATATGGAATGTTACAAAGCAAGAGCTGTTAGAGGAGTGCGTAATATTCAACGAGCAGCGTCAATGCTCAAGTGGCAGGAGCAATGGGACGCATCGAACAACGCAAGATGGACGCATAGGCTAATCCCGAGACTTTCAGACTGGGTAAATCGGAAGTATGGAGAGGTCAACTTCTACCTGACGCAGTTCCTTTCGGGTCATGGGTGCTTTAAGCAATACCTTCATCGGTTTAAGCTTATCAGCTCGCCTTATTGCCCGGAATGCGTAGAGACGGAGGAATCGGCAGAACATGCTATCTTTGTCTGCCCCAGGTTCAATTCAAGGCGTCAACAACTTCAAAATTTGAACGCTGAAAACATAGTGAGTGAAATGTGTCGCGACGAACAGTCATGGCGTGCTATAGTCGACGAAATCTCGCAAATCATGCGCGATCTGATAAAGATCAGGAAAGATGATGAACGGAGAGAGCGAGATAGTCAACCAAATTTGACAAGCTAATGAAAGGTCTTGGGCCTCGTATGACACTTCAATTCAAAAGCAACGCGATCTTAGGGCGCGGTATAACCCTAATCTGGACTCATACGTGTGGTGGGACTTAAAAGGTCTCACGTACTCAGCTACGATCTTTCCTGCAGCAAAAGGAAGCGGAGATACCATTCGGGGTGGTCGTGTCGGGATTCTAGCTTGGTAGTTTCTCAATCGGCCATGCCTTGGTGGTTAGAAATCCTGCGGAAGTGGTTGCTGTGACGGGCGCGAGTTACTTTGAAAGCGTTACCTAACCGGCACACGTTTCGAGGTCCCCGGGATAGTGGATGCTGTGACGGGCGTGAGTTATTATGAAAGCGTTACCTAACCGGCACACGTTTCGGGGTCTTCCGTACCAGTCTGAAGTTGACGATAGAGGATAAGGAGAAGGAGGAAAAAGGATAAAGCAGAATGATGATCAAGGAGAAATTGAGGAAAAATTGAGAAAGAGGAAAAGGGTGAGATGTATAAGTGCATGAGCACAGCCTACCCCTTGATGTAGTATCATAGGGTGAAACCAAGGGGCACATCTGGCACACGAAGCCCAAGGTGGTTTTAGTGGGACGAACCCACACACGGCAGCAAACACCCGGCTGTTATGGTTTGAAGTCAAATTTCCATCTTGTAAAAAAAAAAAAAAAAAGTACTGCGGCCTTTCCGAAAACCGTACTGTTTATCGGATAGGCCGTTCGCACTTTCGGTGTAGAGCTGCTGCTCTGTACCACCTTCTCTAGCACCTTTCCAGCAGTATCCAGGAGACATATCGGCGCACCTTGGCAATGACAATCCTGTAAGCGTTTCCCCAGGGGTTGTCATTGGCGTCCTCGCAGAGTTGCCTGAATCGTGCCTTTTTGCTCGCTTTGATTGCCCTGCAGGGGGCAAACCTCGCAATTGCGTAGGGCACTCTTCGCTCTCTGCATATGTCGCCTAGCCCGTAGGCAGCTAGTGCGCAGGTCCGCGATTTCCTTCGTCCACCAGTAGACGGGTTGCCGAGTGTCTTTCCGCTTGGCTCTCCTCGTCATCGCAGCGTTACATGCGCGTGCGAGTACCCTCGTCAGGTTTTCCAAGTTCCGCTCCCAATTTAACACTTCGACAAAGACGTTCCGGTCGAATTGTGTTGTCTTCCAGAGGCGTGCTTCTGTTACCGTACCTCTTCTACCTGCCGCGCACTTGTGCCCACACGATAACGAATCACAAAGTGATCGCAATCGGTGAACGCATCGCTTACCCTCCAGTCGCTTGTCCAGCCCGGACTGCTGAAGGTGACGTCAATGATGGACTCGCTCCTATTCCTGTGGTAGGTCCTTGTATCGCCTACATTCCCCAGGTCTACGTTCAGCCTTGCCAGAACTTCCAGCAAAATCTGGCCCCTGGGGTTTGTAAGGCGACTACCCCATTCTACGGCCCACGCGTTGAAGCCCCCGCCTATGACAGCGGGGCTCCTTCCCGTGAGACCTTCAACGATTTTGTCCATCATGACGCCGAACCTCTCCAAAGACCACCTCGGAGGAGCGTAGCAGCTACAGACGAAGATCCCGTTGACCTTGGCTATCACGAAGCCTTCCTCTCCAGCAGGCACCACCTCTTGTATGGGGTATCTTCCTGTGACCCGTATCGTGGCCATTTCGGCTTTATCGGTTACCCAATTACCGCCATCCGAGGTCCTGCGATACGGTTCTGTCACTAACGCCACATCCAGCTTTTCCTCAAATGCCATCTGCCGCAACAGCTGATGTGCTGAGTGACAGTGGTTGATGTTGAGCTGGACCGGTTCTATCCCCGTGAAGATACAGCCGTCGCCTTTTGAAAGGCGGGGCCCCTAGGGTTGCCAGCCCTGTGTCCTCCACCGCAGTGGAGACACTTTGCATCTTTGGTATAACAAGCCGACTGATGGCCGGCTTCATCGCATCGTCAACACAAGCCACTCCTATAAGTGCCCTTGCAGGCGAATGATTTGTGCCCATACTCCACACAACGGAAACACCTTTTCGGTTGCTGGGGGATGGCTATCTGGCCGATAGACCAGTCCACATTTAGTAGCCAGCAACCGCCGCAACCGGAAGTTTTACGAACGCCACCTGTGTCTCGGATTTGGTAGGCCCTTCCCGCATCCTGACCGAAATCTGATCCGTTTCGATCTTACACAGATCCTTCAGCGCTTTCTAGACCTCAACATTCATGGCTATCTCGTCGAGGTGTTTAACCCTGACTGTAACCGTGGTGCTCAGGGCTAGGATTTCTGCAGCTTCGCCAATTATCTCCTGGGTAAGCGCACTATACTCTGCGCTTTTCACCGTTGAGCCACGTCAGAGTTCGAGGATTGCATTCAATTTAGTTGCATGCTTGTCGAATTTATTACAATAATAATTTTTCTATTGATCTTAACATATCTACCTCCTCGAGTTGTAATAAGAAATCAATTCTGGAGCTAATAGTCAATCGTCAACCTGTCATGAAGAAGCGAAAAATCAATAATTCAAAATTCAGTGTTATCAATATTCTATATCACATTTTTTTTCTTAAGTAGACTTCTAGAATGTCTGAATGTTGGATATATACGAACTAAAGAGAAGTTACATGGAACAGAAAAGGCTGAAGTTTATCATATAAAATCAAATTATTTCTTCCCGACGAACCCCTCGTCCAATCGCAAGTGAAAGGGCGATAGATTCATCCATCGGCCCGCGCTGAACCCCCTAGCTATGTATGGTCATTACAAATAGCTCACTGAAACCTCCTCCTTCTCCAAGCTTCTCTCTTGGCATTTTTTTTCCTTTCCTTCAGGGAACAACCTCCAATAATGGACACCTTCATAGTATCTTAGTGACGCGTGGCGGTATAAATGTCCGCAATTACTCGATCTCCCTTCTTCGGCAAATCGAACCCATCCGCGCGCCAGTAAAAGGAATCACAAATTAGGACCACCTCGAAGGGGCTTTTTCTGCCCTTCCTTTGCCGCGGAAAGTTTTTTTTCCGCCTTTTTCTCGGAAAGATTGGTGACACTACTACCAACTATTAGGTATAGATACTTAGGTGCTGCTGAGCCTCGAATAAAAACAGAGAAACAGACTCCTCCATATGGGCCAGCCAGCTTCTGATAGTTTTTTACTTTTTCCACTCCGGTGTTGTTTATTGGGTGTCTGTTTTCTTAGAGGCCACTTTTACAAAATAGCAATTGCAACCCAAACAACCTTGTAATGGCTTTCATTTGCCGTGTTGTGGCTGTTTTTTCTCCGCTTTATTTTGGTTTTTGCATGCAGCCAGCAGCCGCTTTTTATCACCAGGTTCACTTCTACTGCAGGCTGCGTGCAAACGAATCCCTGAATCATTTCACTTTTCCAGCGAATGCGCTAACCCGCCTCGCAGCCTCTTGATCAGGTTCATGAAAAATGCTAATGCTGGCAGATCATTGCCAGCGGTTAATCCGGATTGCCGCTAAATATTTCCTTTTTTTTGTACAACCCGACGAATCGAGTCTCAAACCAATCCCGTTGGGCAGAAGGAAACTGGTCGGGGACTGGAGTTAGCTATTTATGCTGCTCAATAGTTGGAATATCTTCGGAGCGCTAAGTAAGGTGATTTTCAGCGTCGCTTCTTTCGGTTTTGGTATCGACGCCTAGTCGCTAATTCAATTACGTGATTGCTGCGCAGCAGTTTGTACATTCCTATGTTCACTTTTGGCACTAAGCGTGAGCAGTAAAAATTTGGTCTTATTATGGCACTGAATTTACAAAATATCAGGAAGATACGTTCAAAAGTCAACAGATAGTTGATCAAACATGAATATAATAGATTTAAAATGTTACAGACGATTAATAAGGCACATTACAACAGCCTTGAAAAAGGTTTTTTTTCATATTTTTATTTCTGAAAGGATGCTCAAGTAGCTTCAAAAGCTTCATCACAACACGAGTGCCTCAAGGAAGTAGCCTAGGCCCGCTTATGTTTCTAATTTTAATCAACGATCTTCCATCAAACACGATAAATAAAATAAACGGTAATGAAAAAAATAGAAACCTCATGCAAAAAATTGACAGAAATGACAAAAATGACAAAAATGACAAAAATGACAAAAATGACAAAAATGACAAAAATTACAAAAATGACAAAAATGACAAAAATGACAAAAATGACAAAAATGACAAAAATGACAAAAATGACAAAAATGACAAAAATGACAAAAATGACAAAAATGACAAAAATGACAAAAATGACAAAAATGACAAAAATGACAAAAATGACAAAAATGACAAAAATGACAAAAATGACAAAAATGACAAAAATGACAAAAATGACAAAAATGACAAAAATGACAAAAATGACAAAAATGACAAAAATGACAAAAATGACAAAAATGACAAAAATGACAAAAATGACAAAAATGACAAAAATGACAAAAATGACAAAAATGACAAAAATGACAAAAATAACAAACATGACAAAAATGACAAAAATGACAAAAATGACAAAAATGACAAAAATGACAAAAATGACAAAAATGACAAAAATGACAAAAATGACAAAAATGACAAAAATGACAAAAATGACAAAAATGACAAAAATGACAAAAATGACAAAAATGACAAAAATGACAAAAATGACAAAAATGACAAAAATGACAAAAATGACAAAAATGACAAAAATGACAAAAATGACAAAAATGACAAAAATGACAAAAATGACAAAAATGACAAAAATGACAAAAATGACAAAAATGACAAAAATGACAAAAATGACAAAAATGACAAAAATGACAAAAATGACAAAAATGACAAAAATGACAAAAATGACAAAAATGACAAAAATGACAAAAATGACAAAAATGACAAAAATGACAAAAATGACAAAAATGACAAAAATGACAAAAATGACAAAAATGACAAAAAAGACAAAAATGACAAAAATGACAAAAATGACAAAAATAACAAAAATGACAAAAATGACAAAAATGACAAAAATGACAAAAATGACAAAAATGACAAAAATGACAAAAATGACAAAAATGACAAAAATGACAAAAATGACAAAAATGACAAAAATGACAAAAATGACAAAAATGACAAAAATGACAAAAATGACAAAAATGACAAAAATGACAAAAATGACAAAAATGACAAAAATGACAAAAATGACAAAAATGACAAAAATGACAAAAATGACAAAAATGACAAAAATGACAAAAATGACAAAAATAACAAACATGACAAAAATGACAAAAATGACAAAAATGACAAAAATGACAAAAATGACAAAAATGACAAAAATGACAAAAATGACAAAAATGACAAAAATGACAAAAATGACAAAAATGACAAAAATGACAAAAATGACAAAAATGACAAAAATGACAAAAATGACAAAAATGACAAAAATGACAAAAATGACAAAAATGACAAAAATGACAAAAATGACAAAAATGACAAAAATGACAAAAATGACAAAAATGACAAAAATGACAAAAATGACAAAAATGACAAAAATGACAAAAATGACAAAAATGACAAAAATGACAAAAATGACAAAAATGACAAAAATGACAAAAATGACAAAAATGACAAAAATGACAAAAATGACAAAAATGACAAAAATGACAAAAATGACAAAAATGACAAATATGACAAAAATGACAAAAATGACAAAAATGACAAAAATGACAAGAATAACAAGAATGACAAAAGTGACAAAAATGACAAAAATGACAAAAATGACAAAAATGACAAAAATGACAAAAATGACAAAAATGACAAAAATGACAAAAATGACAAAAATGACAAAAATGACAAAAATGACAAAAATGACAAAAATGACAAAAATGACAAAAATGACAAAAATGACAAAAATGACAAAAATGACAAAAATGACAAAAATGACAAAAATGACAAAAATGACAAAAATGACAAAAATGACAAAAATGACAAAAATGACAAAAATGACAAAAATGACAAAAATGACAAAAATGACAAAAATGACAAAAATGACAAAAATGACAAAAATGACAAAAATGACAAAAATGACAAAAATGACAAAAATGACAAAAATGACAAAAATGACAAAAATGACAAAAATGACAAAAATGACAAAAATGACAAAAATGACAAAAATGACAAAAATGACAAAAATGACAAAAATGACAAAAATGACAAAAATGACAAAAATGACAAAAATGACAAAAATGACAAAAATGACAAAAATGACAAAAATGACAAAAATGACAAAAATGACAAAAATGACAAAAATGACAAAAATGACAAAAATGACAAAAATGACAAAAATGACAAAAATGACAAAAATGACAAAAATGACAAAAATGACAAAAATGACAAAAATGACAAAAATGACAAAAATGACAAAAATGACAAAAATGACAAAAATGACAAAAATGACAAAAATGACAAAAATGACAAAAATGACAAAAATGACAAAAATGACAAAAATGACAAAAATGACAAAAATGACAAAAATGACAAAAATGACAAAAATGACAAAAATGACAAAAATGACAAAAATGACAAAAATGACAAAAATGACAAAAATGACAAAAATGACAAAAATGACAAAAATGACAAAAATGACAAAAATGACAAAAATGGCAAAAATGACAAAAATGACAAAAATGACAAAAATGACAAAAATGACAAAAATGACAAAAATGACAAAAATGACAAAAATGACAAAAATGACAAAAATGACAAAAATGACAAAAATGACAAAAATGACAAAAATGACAAAAATGACAAAAATGACTAAAATGACTAAAATGACTAAAATATACTAAAATGACTAAAATGACTAAAATGACTAAAATGACAAAAATGACAAAAATGACTAAAATGACTAAAAGACTAAAATGACTAAAATGACTAAAATGACTAAAATGACAAAAATTACAAAAATGACAAAAATTGAAAAAAATGACAAAAATGACAAAAATTATGAAAATTTTAAAAATTATTAAATTAATAATAAATTGATTTAAATAAAAAGAACATTGAAAATTGAAAAATTGAAAAAAATTAACAAAATGGAAAAAATTACAAAATAATAATAACAAAATGTTAATAATTGACGAAAATAAAAATATCAACAGAATGGTCAGAATTGACAAAAATGGTCAATGGCACAGTTTATCTTATTTTGAATGTTTTAAACCAAATTGAAAAAAAAATTACATAATTAACAATGTAGGCCTGAATGTCAAAACTGATTTAATTGGCAAAAGAGATGAAATTCTGTTAATTTTTTAAATGTTATCAAATTTGTTAAAAAATTTCAAATTTAGAAATTAACATAAATTTTTCAAGTTTCGCCATTTTTTTTTTCATTTTTGTTATTTTTTTCAGTTTGGTCAGTTTTTTCATTGCTGTTTTTTTTTATTTTTTTTATTTTTTAATTTAACCAAAATTATCTATCAGTTCTGTAATTTTTGATAATTTTGCAAATCTTGAAAATTTTGTCAAATTTTAAGTTTTGCCAATTCTGTCAATTTTGTGAATTCTCCGAATTCCGTAATTTTCAACTATTTTAGATAACTTACAACAAACTTTGAAATTTTTCAAAGTATATTGTTGGGCTTCTTTTTTTATTGTTTTTTTTATTTTTACATGTTGCTCTTTTATGTTTAAGTTATCATATGTTGTGACCCCAAAACAGTTCGTTGAGATTATACTTATTTAAAAAAATCCATAGAAACGGGATCATTCAGTATATTTCTGGATCTAAACCACAAAAAACACAATTTAATGGCAATTTGTGTAATATTTATGAATTTTATGACTATGTTCAAATAATTTTATCCTTTCAAAAATATCAGTTTTTGCACTGTGTTTAAAATTCTTTATTAAAAATTTGATGATTCAGAAATTAAAAATCTATCATTTGTTTATCATTTTGTGTCATATTTATTCATATTTAATTTACAGGATGTAAGGAAGGCTACAATCTACTGTCAAAAGTATTAAATCTGGATTTTTCACGGTTTTAGGAAATTAACACGGTTTTTTGATTGCGCGATAAAAATAAGTGTATTCGAAAAAAGCAACACTTTCTTTTGTGAATAACTTTTGTATGCATGAGTGGAAATTAATTAAATTGTCAATCAAACCACCTAGTTGTAATGATATGTTTACATGTGCAAAATTTGATGACAATCTGTCAAGTGGTTTTGAGATATGGTCCAATGAAGAAGTGCATCGACTTTTATTTTTGGACAGCACGTGTGCCATCTATACTTCACACTATAAACCTTCCCTTTTCCAAATCAACGATTTCTTTGATGATGTTCTCTATTTCTAGAAGCTCTCCCTCTAAATTGACTCAAAATTATGTATTTGATCGATGTAATGACAAGTTTAGCACATTGTCCTCCTTCTGCAAAAAACAACAGCGCTGACTTATTATCACTTCACCAAGTTTTCTCAGATTTTCACGATTCCCAATACAATCAAAATAAGGATATCATCTTTGTGAGACCTATAGAAGTACCGTAATCCGGGGTAATATTGATCACTTTTTTCAATATATTTCGATTATTTTTATCAGTTAAGGAGAAAGTGGCATGTTTTATATTTTTAAAACCAGTACTGGACTCCTTTGAACGTGAAACATGGTTGCAGAAATTTATTAGACCACTTTCAATTTGATTTAAAAATCGTTTTCGTCTCTGTTCAGAATTTGATGCTTTGGGGTGACATCGATCAGTCTCTATTCTGACGGTTTTAACGAGTTTTCTTGATCATAAAGGATACAAAACACCTTAATAATATTTAAAAATGCAAGTTTATCAAATTTACCTTGATTTTTAACGTTTTATTTAAAAAATATTTATAATCGAAAAATGAACAATGATGCTGCCTACATTTAGGGGCAAAAATAACTATAATTGCTAAATAGTTAGAGCTTCAAAATACAAATGAAATTTCACCTTCACACATTCCCCTAGGCCCTCCCACTATTTCCATTTCAATTTTTTCTTCAAAGTTATCGATTTGATATGTTTCCTATCCGTTTGTCCAATACTGGCTTACTCTTGGAAAATGTCCTTATTTTTTAAATATCAAAAATTTATCATTAAATGACTATAAAAAAAGCACTCTAACTGTTCATATACAAAGAAAAATAGTTGTTCTTTCACATTAAACAACCCGTTTGCTTCAAAATGCTTTTTGGTTTCATCAGGAGAGCTGTTTGTTTGCGAGCCTTGGAAAAATAGATATTTTAAGATTTTGAAATTAGATTTTTTACTAACAGAAAAAAAATTTCAAATACAAACCAAATTTTGCCTATTTGATACTTAATTAATAGGCTTTCAAACTTAGAAAACAGTTTTCAAAAATTCAAAATAACGACTGAGTTATTGATGATAATGTGAAAAAGTTTATTGTTGGTCAAATTTACCCCGGTGATCAAAGTTACCCCGTTTTACGGTACTATGGAAGGAAAATGGTCTGGATTAGAGGCATTATTCTTACATATTTGGCATTTTATTGTGACGATCATTATTCACCACTTACGGATTCACAGCTTCCGCGAATTGCCAGCCTTATTAAAAACTAGTCATCATTTTTTTACCTTTTTCTACTTTATTTCATCCGAAACATCCAGAAAAAAACTTGTCAGCGAATTTTCTTTGCTGAAGATCTGTCAGGTACTCGTTAAAAATGGTTTTTCAATCTATTTCGATTTCTTTTCAAAATTTCAACCCGCTAGCTATCCAACTGTTCAGCGCACGGTTAACCCTTCTTTTTTGTTTATTTAATCGATAGACAACTTTTTAAACTAGTCAACATGAATTGTGGCCTGTTTTTAGTCTTTTGGTAGAGCCCGAAAGAAGAATTGACCTTTTTTAATCACTTATACAATCGAAATGTTCGGATTGCGCTTGTTTGAACCTTGATAGATGAAATCATATTCATTACTTTCTTTTCTTGGAATGAGTCATACTCATTTTTCTTCAAATTTCATCTCACCATTAGATTTCCCAAGACTCTTAGAACAATTTATAACATGAACTTTGGTCGAATAGTTGATTTCCAGCAGTTTTAGGGTATCTTAAAAGAACTTTCCTGGGTCGACCCTGCCCAAAAATTTTGGTCTAGGAACATATTCATTGGACGCTATCTCAAAAAGCACTTGACAAATGATCACCAAATTTTGCACATGTAAACATTCCATATGTACGTGGTTTCTCAGAAATTTTATCAATTTCCATCCATGCGTTCAAAAGTTATTCACAAAACAAAGTGTGGAATTTTTTTTCGAATACACTCCTTATGTGTTTGCACGCTGATTTGGAACCGTTCACTTAAAGTTGGCAGGAGACAGGCTAATGCTGTTTTAATATCGGAATCTACTGCAACTGAAATTTTCAGCGGTTTTGTTTCTTCCCACAAACTGTAGATTTTTTTTTCTACAGCACACTTAACAATTTGGTTCTTTTTTTTTAACACTTTTTCTTTCTAAGTTCTTCTTCTTCTTCTTTTCTAGTCGCCGATGCTATTTTTAGCACGACTCGGAACTGCTTTATCGGCAAAGCTCCTGATAATGGTCCAGTTACTGAGACTATATTGACCAGCGGTATTCGTTTTATACTCCGGAGAGTTTACAATTTTTATACTCCTTAGAGTTTACTATTCTTGCTTCTTGTTCTGTGTGTATTACAAATACATGTGTTATGTGTTTACTTTTATGTCCAAAGACTCACAAAATTTCCTTAACCTAAGTTGGGGGTAGTGGGAATCGAACCCTGATAGTCTGGCTTACTAGCCAAACGCGCTTGCCAATTGAGCTAAGCACCCACCCCAAAAGATTTGCGCCCGACCGAGAGTTGAACCCGGGCAGACTGGGTCCGCTCGCCGACATCTTACCACGAGGCCAGCTGTACAGACCTTTCTAAGTTAGAACGACTTTTTCACGGAGCGAAAATTGTTGACGTCCACGCGAGTCAACGCCTACTGCAACCTTTTTGGCTTTTAGTGAATCTTTAAGTGTTTTAGTATGATTCCTGGTTCAGTTTAGTAAGTACCCCCACCCAAATACTAAAGTCTAGTGGGTTCTTCGCCTGCAAAGTGCTTTGGAAAAGTGGTTAGAGTTCAAGTCATTGTAGTGGAACAACTAATTTTTATTCCAAGCATTCTCAATGAAATTTGCTGTAGGGGAGAAGCGGGCTAAATGCGCGTATCAAGCAGAATACTGATATAATCGAATATTACATCGAATATGTGTATAAAAACTATATAGACATGAGGAGGCATCTGTTTTCTATACATTTGAGTAATTTTTATGTTGAAATCTCTTTCAGGTTTCGAGAAAACGATTTTATTATAACTGTTGTCTTAAATGCCGAACCTCAAACCGTGCGGGCTAAATGCGCCTATTTATGTTTTAGGGAAAATTTCTGTTTTTCTGGCAATATTTTAGTTTGATTCCATTGCAAACGCTTGAAACTGATAACTTTCATACAACAAAGCTTAAGTTTTATCAAAATCTATGTGTTTAATAATTCTATGGAATAAACAAAAGTTAGGGTTGCCATAATATGGAGGAAATTGATCCATAAGAAAAACTTTATCAAATCTGTTTTGAGATCTTCAATTCTCTCTTAAGATGTTAAATAGACCTTAGATTTGAAGTTTTCATAATAAAAATCATATATTTATTCTATTTAACCTGTTATTTTAGGATAGCGGCATTTTACAAACATGATGGGGGCAAACAAAAACACTCTCTTATTCCACCTTTTAATCATTATGAAACCTTCAAAAAAGCATAAATATGTTTTACTTCTTAAGTTTATTTGGATAGGAATAACCCAAGCTTTTGTTTTGAGCTCCTTTACGTAAAGTTTTCAAAAGTCAAAATATTACATTAAAAGGTATCAAAACTTTGTATGAATTTTTAAATTATTAGAAGTTAGTAAATTCATAAAATTCTTTCTTGCCTTATGTTCAAAGCGCATCACCCTCAAAATGCATTAATTAGATATGTTGTCTTGTCAGCCATTTCGTCAAACAGCCGTAGGCGCATTTAACCCGATAGGCCCATTTAGGAAACCTTTCCCCTAATTTTCACAAATCTACAGTTGCGTTCAAAAAAGAATGAAATCGCGAGAAGCTGCGCACCCACTTCAAACTTTGACAAGCTGCCATTTCTCTCTCAGTTAATATTTTTTCATGAAAATTTCACACAATCTAGTTCAACTATCCAACTAACACTCTACAAAATTTGAAGTCTTTACAGGGACGGAAAACAAAGATACAGCAATTCTCGTAAAAAAGGGAAATTTGGAGTTGCTTCACTAAATTTGCTGTATCTTTGACAATTTTCATTGAAAAATCTATAAATTTGGTCCAAAGATGTGAAAATGTTTGATCTAACACCAGGCCAAGTTTCGTCAAAATCGATGAACGTGATCAAAAATGGTGCCGGGTTGAAAATGAGGTTCATTATCGCCCAGCAAACGATTTCATTCTTTTTTGGACGGATGTTTGTATGGAAAACATCGTAATCCATGTATTCTTGGTATTTTCTTTCATTAAACCAAAATTTATCACAAAGAATGTTGTAAATTGATAAGAACTTCATTCGTACTTTGTTTCGAAAAAGAAATTGTTCCAACAGAGCTGGTATTGAAACACAAGAGCCAATAGAATGTTTGCTTTAATTGTGGATCAAATTTGTTTATCTGTATCATCTGTATCAGGTAATTTCTGAAACAGGTAATTTCTGAAACTCTGATCTTCTTATTTTGAAATCGATTGAAACATTTTCTCTTCCAAAACAAAGTACGAATAAAGATTTTAGCAATTTATAACATTCTTTGTAATAAATTTTGGTTTTGTGAAAGAAAATACCAAGAATACATGGATTACCATGTTTTCCATACAGACATCCGTTCAAAAAAGAATAAAATCGTCTGCTGGGCGATAATGAACCTCATTTTCAACCCGGCACCATTTTTGATCACGTTCATCGATTTTGACGAAACTTGGCCTGGTATTAGATCAAACATTTTTACATCTTTGGACCAAATTTATAGATTTTTCAATGAAAATTGTCAAAGATACAGCAAATTTAGTGAAGCAACTCCAAATTTCCCTTTTTTTTCGAGAAGTGCTGTATCTTTGTTTTCCGTCATTGTAAAGACTTCAAATTTTGTAGAGTGTTAGTTGGATAGTTGAACTAGGCTGTGTGAAATTTTCATGAAAAAATATTAACTGAGAGAGAAATGGCAGCTTGTCAAATTTTGAAGTGGGTGCGCAGCTTCACGCGATTTCATTCTTTTTTGAACGCAACTGTATATTTGAATCACATAATCAGCGACGTCACTTCCTACTTTACTGTTTTTTTTTTCAGTTCAACCTTCAACGGCTCAGCCAAGAATCCAAAGAACGTTGGTATTGTTTGATTGATTCGATTTATTTGTGTGTATAAAAAAGTTCTGATTGTTGAAGCACTTGTAAAAAGTGCGGGAACTTTATTGTCATTCTGTAACTCCTCTTCTTACCCTTGTTTGCATGATCGTACATAGGTTTTATTTAAATTTAATAAGATAAGTTGTTTGTTTCGCAAGGTTCTGATTTTTTTAAGGCCACCATTTGCATCCTGATCTGGCTAATATCAGGATTAAAAGATTCTACAAGCTACATTGGAAATGTTCAGAAAATATTTTCTGAATACTAGTTGATTGAAATGACAAACAAGCACAACCAGTCAGCAATTGTTGCGAAATGCATTTTTTTTCTTTCTTTGCATGAACTCCATAATAATTACTCAACACCATCGGCAGCCTGTTCCCATGCTCAAAGCGCGGCCGGAGAAAGCATTCATTCACTCCAGATACTCCAACATCACCGGCGGGGGGAGGGCTACAAAGAGTAAAGACACGCGATTTTCTTCCGCGAGCACAAGGTTATGCTTTCTTCCAACCACAAAGAGTGCGAGAGAGAGAAAGAGAGAAACCCCATCAACCAAGAGATGCACTCTTGCAGCATCCGCCCCACAACTCTTGTCCGGTAAGGTTGCTCCGGTGCATTTCCCCCATCGGGGGTTCGTCGCTTGATTCTTGGAACGGTTTGAAGCACAGCAAATCTTTCCGGGAGGTGACTCTCTTCCAGTTTGGTTTGCTGTTGGTTTGTTTTTGCTCTCTTTCTGCTCTCTTTTTTTGGGGCGAGTAAATTTGGAGCATCTCTCCACTTACCATTAATGTTGATTGGGGAGTTGTTTTCCCCATGAATGAGTGAACACACCATTGGATGGTGTTCACTGCTTAGACCAGACTTTGCCTTTGGGTACACGGATTGCTCGTTTCCAACTCAATCCGGAATTTGCCCGGGCGCTTTCTCTATAAATACCGCAAGCCTTGGCCGTGAAAATTCATTCCCCAACTTTTTCTCCTTGGACTTGGACTTGGACTGCGTTTTGCGTGGACGTTTTTCGTTGTTTTTAATTCACGCGCGCGTGGAAATATTTTGCTCAAAACGGGTACGGATGCAAATTGGCGAGTGATCCCGATTGGTGTGAATTGCTTCTGGAAGAGAACGTAAGAACCGGGGATTCTGGATCGTGGAACCTGTTTTACGGGGAGTTCGGGTTTCGAGGCAGCTGCATTGAGAGTGGCGCTTCCCGTTGCGCGGAATTGAGTGCAATTGCAGTTGGAATTGTGCAGTTGATCGGTATCTTGATTTTTTTTTCTCATTTGCTAACTGGTGGATTTGAGTGTTTCTTCTTTTACCGATCTTGGCGAATCGGATTCTCGAGAAAGGCTTCCAATTATAAGTTGATCGGAAAGTGGTTTGGCAAGCAACAAAAAAAAACAACGGTGGACGAGGGAAGCTCAAGTGCATCACGAGAACACACAGCAAATCGGAAGTTTGAAGTTATCTGCATTTCGGGATCTTTGCGAGTGTTTGGTTACGAAGTCCGTTCTCTCTGTGAGCCTTTCTTCTTGAAGGGCTTTTTGCGATCATATCCAGAATACTTCACAGTGAGTCCGCCTGATAAGTGGGTGCTCCATCAAAGAGATAAAACCGTAACTGCCGAGTGCATCCAACTGAACAAACAGAAAAGTGAAGATACGTGTTCCGTTCTTGGTGGCCCATAGAAATAACAAATAGCAAAAACCTACGCTCTTAGTGATTGTGCAAAAATTTAAACAAAAAATAAAAAGTGGTAAAATAGAAGCAGATCCAGAGAAGTTCCAGACCAGAGCAAGAAAAAAAATGTGGAAAGCAACCCCCCTGCTGTTTGGAGTTTTGGCGGCGATTCTCCTGATCGAAACCATCAATGCAAAAGGTGCGTCAATTTGACCTTCCAAATTATGTATAGATAGGCGAATACAAAAACCGAAAAGAACTCAGCTGGATAATTTGCATAAATTCGGGAGCTCCTGCCGATCGGTCGCCATTTGATGGTTACCAGAAAGAAAAAAAAAACTAGAAATAAACGGAACCACTCCAGGGTTCCACGTTCTGGTTTTGTGACCAAATCGAATTTGGCGAAAATTTCCATAATGCAACGCAGCGAAACCACGAACCAGAAATCGTATTTGGTGTGGTGATCATGATCGGATCGTCACGTTCTTTCGGGACTTTCTTGGGGAATTTTCGGGACGAGACGCAGGACGACGATTTATGAATTTACGACACTGTTGATGAGTTTGAGCGTTCTGACTTTGCCTTCTTCTGCTAACGGTGGATTAGTGCTAAAATTGTAGTTTACGACTTTTCTCTTCAGTTTAATTTTTTTTTTTGGCACTCTTAACCTTCTTCTAATAACAACGTTTAACGATGTGGAAAACTAATGAGGTGTTGTATCGCTTATTGCATTCGTAAATATTCTTGGGCAATCATTATAAGGCAGCACAGAAATCATCTCTGATTAGCTTTTGTGTAGTTGAGTGTAAAACATTTTTGAATGTTTTCTGTCAGCTGTTTGTACTGCAAACATTTTGAGAGCAAGAATATTTTTCTATTGTTTTGGTGTGTTTGAATCAAGTTATTTGAATTCTATATGACCCGCAAACCAATCATGACTTCATACCAACATTTAAAAAAATCTTATTTAATCAAAGTTATTGTGTTTTATTTCAAAACTTGTAGGTTTAGTAATTTTCCGAAGTCCATAATCATTGAATTTCGAAGTTTAATCGAATTTACATTTGGTTCCGTGTTTGAGATAGTTAAATTCAAAAGTACAGCAAGCAAGCAAGTTTACTGGTGTTGAGAAAAAATGGTCAAAATTTTGACACTTGTAGCACATTGTGAAAATTTTACCATGTATAAATAATTTCAAGATCATCGGGTGTTGTTTTTTTACAGAACGGTTTCTATTATAGCCGTATGTGATAGAAATCGAGCTATTTTTGCATCACGGTATGCGAAAAAAGAACACGCGTTGTGAAGAAAACTTGAAGGCCGCAGATTTTGAAAATGTTTTTGCATGGTAAAGTTTTCAAAATGTGCTACAGATGTCAAAATTTCTACCACTTTTTTCCAACACTGTTGGTGTTGGGAAAAAGTGGGAGAAATTTTTTCACTATTAGCCCAAACATTTTCAAGATCCGTGTGCCAAGTGCCTTCAAGAATTTTAAACACATGTTGTAGTTTCGCATGCTGTGATGGAAAAACAGCAATATTTCTATCACGTACGGCTGAGATAGAAACAGTGCTGTAAAAAATACAACACATTTTTGCATGGAAAAATTTTCAAAATGTCAAAATTTCTACCATTTTTTTCCAACACCAGTGAACTTCTCTTAAGATATTTCCACACTACTTTAAAATCAAACCTACCAAGAAAGAATAGTTACTTTTTCAATTCTACTCGAGTTAATTTTTCTTTGAGGAGCTTAGTTGGCTTTGCTTGAGCTCGGTCGCATTTTTTTCCAGTCACTTTTTGCTTCGTGTTTTCTCGAAATTTTGTTGTTCCTTTTCCTTTAATGACTAAGTTTCAATTAGTTTCACAGTGCGACCATTATTTTTATCTTGATTGTTTCTTTCAAAATTGAGTAGATTATAGATTTTTAATCTCAAGTGGACTGTAAAATGTGCAAATGGTTTGTGAAGTTGTTGGAAGTGACCGAATCAAAGGGACTGGTACTACGCAACTACCTGGGGTGGCAAAAAATCAAAAACTGAACTTTATCGGATCGCTTTTTATTTTTACTAGCAGTGGTCGGAAAATCGCTCAAGAAAAGCAATCAGGAATGGTTTCTAGCTAAAATGATGCTACCTCCGAGCAGAGCGTAAAAATTTCACCGTCATCAGTCATAAAACTGTGACTGTGAAAAAATTAAAGCAGTCGCATTCATAACAGACGTCTTCAAATGAGTAACCAAGCAAACAAACTTGCCTCAACCTTCAGTCAAATGAAGCGTCGGAAAAATCATAGTCGCCGTCAGCCCGTCGTCGTCTTTTTGACTGTGACGGGATATTGTTTAGATTAAAAAAAATCTAAGACGTCATCGAAAAGGACACGTTCATCATTAGTCATGCCATGCCATTAATGAAACTGAAACCCGTTACCGGGTTTCGGTTCAGATAGACATACAATGGAATGGAAACGTTTTCAACTAAGTTTCCGTTTTTTGATATCAGTTCAGGGTAGTCAAGGCCCGGGATAAAATCGAACCAAACATCAACTATCTCAACGAGGAGAACTCCGTAGGGACTAAAAAGGACAAATCGACCTTGCGGCTGTACGATCCTTCTTTTATTTGTGCTTTTTATTTAGCCTTTCAAAATGTTTAGTAGTATTATTTAAATCTGAATTTAATTTGTCCTCGATACTGGCAATTAGTCCAACAAGCAATCCATATACTCGAAATTTTTCGAATCATACACAAATGCTTTCAACCGACGCCGTCATCTTGCTTGACGACCGTCGTTTGAAAAATAACATGCCTCACGTGAACAGAAATCCATGACGATAGTCAAGCTTTTCCAGTCCCTTGAAGCATGACTGGTAGTCAAATGAGGTCTAAAACGTGATGGTGAAGGAAAATCAGCAACCACGTCAACTATGATGTTTGAAAAATTGATGCTCTGCCTCCGAGTGCTGTGATACGCACGTGGTAAAAGTACCCATTGAATATATGTCGAAAATCAACACTAACTTGATACAAGAAGATATACCATGCCCCACCGGAGGCTACCGTTGCTATTTGTCACGTGGCTAATCGACGGTGATCGACATACTTGATGATACATATTGAACGTCGCTCCCTCAATCATTCCCGAACGTCTATCCTCGCATCATTGTTGATAATGCTCGTTATTGATAGACAATCATTTATGTTTCAAAAGGAAAAATCTGAATAAATACCAGGACCACATGTTCAAAAAAGCTGTAGCACATGCTGGACAGTTCATTGCGGTTACCTAGTCATGATTTTGTCCTTCTAGGCAAAACGAAAAATAAAAAATCATCTGATAGCCTACATAGATCGCTCAGAACTGATACATATCAGTTATGATCCTAAAGGTTGAAAGTCGTTAGGGGAAGGAAATCAGCATCGAGACGTTCGTTGCTGATAGTCTGCGTCCTTTTTTACCTGATCATGTATCGCAAAAGTGTTTCAAATACAGAAGCGTCGTTGTCATGCATGATTGTTTGTATGATTTGGTTGAAGAAGGAAAATTTTACTGCTTTGATTTTTTGGCTCTGAATGTAGTCAAGCATGGCTCAGTGAAAATGATTGATGTTCGGAAGCATGTTTACTAGTTAATAACTTAACCCAGCAAACATTTATGAAGGTATAACGCAGGAACAGCAGAATTATTCAAACAAATATACCAGATAAAAAGATTGTATTAAACTTACCAAAATAGCATATAGCTACAAAAGTGGAGGCGATATATCTACAATGACAAGATTCTAACGATTCGATTTTCCAACAAAAAGCAAAATAAACGAAAAAAAAATCCCTTAGTTTTGGTTGCCATGCTAGTAGGGAAAACACTAGCCTACTAGTCTGGTGGTAATACAAGATTATCGGAAAAATTGTACTTTGGTCAAAAAAATGCTACAATGGTGTCAATTTTGTGATTTGGTCCACTAATTCTGTGTCAGATTTCTGTGAAAATATTGAAATTTCATTGAAATCCTATTACTATGAAGCAGTGCCACCCAGCGCAACAGCGAAATTTGTGATTATGATAATCGATTTGACAAAGAAAAAGCTCGAAAAACATCAAAGCTCATCGAACTCAATCAAAAATGTTGCGGATAGATCTGATGCAGTATAGACTCTAATCATCTAGATCCATTGTCACTGAAATTATACAGAAATTTTCATGAATACAATATTTCATAGGAAATATACCAGTTTATACCTTTTTTTAAACAAAATGTTGTATTAAAAAAGAATTCAAATTGTTCTGCTGTCATATCCATATGTATCTGAGCTTAAAATTTTTATCCAACTTTCTTGAAGAACACGGTGTAAAAAAAGAGTTTGATTTTAAATAAAAAGTTTGAAAGTAATCAATGAATGTTGGATTTTTACATCTTTTTAAAAATTTCCTCAACCAGAATTACTTTACTAAGAATGCGTCATTCATGTTTCATTTTTACAACGCGAATTTTAACAAAGGAAATTCTACATAATAAAACAAAATTTTTACATAAAAATTCAAAATGATTAGTACATTCCGTGCATTGTGAATTTATTAAAGATTTCAAATAACATCGAATTAAATTTTAATATGAAAAAAAATGGACAAATAAAATGTATAGGGACTCACCCACCAAATATTATAATTTTGTCTGAAAATGAACTGTTATAATGTAATTGACCAGTTATAATGTAATTTTACAAATAGGTTATCGTTACTGAATAAAGAAACAATTACAAATAATTAAAATATTTTCCACTTCTGAAAAATACTTAAGAGGTGCTGTTTCTATTTCCTTCACGACATTTTCGAGAAACATCCGAAAATAGTTTTGGTTATATTTTTTTCTGCTTACCTTTACTTTTTGAAGGCTACTCGATGAAAATGATAGTCATAAGTTTACTCGCTTAGGAGTTTTCAGAGAAATGCTTGGAAAAGTTTGAGTATTTTTGGAAAATTTCGCAAAAATTTGCTTAGATTGAATGACAAATATAGGGTGAGTGCTCCTATTTTGGACCTAGAGCCTACTTTAGTCCTAAAATACTGAAAATCGGAAATAACTCATTTCGTTTGCATAGATTCAAGACACTTCTATGCAAATAATGTACTTTTATTCTCCCACTATCCTACCATACCCCTATTCACCAGAAAAAGTATGTAGTTATAATAAAATTTTCATCATTTAAAAATAGTGCTTTCTTTTTAGTTGTGAAACAGACAGCTCAATTAGTGGGAAGCATTTCGAGAGACCAGAGAGATTATGAATAAATCACATTATTTAACAGACCACTTCTAATTTTGAAGGAAAATTACGATTGCTGTGATGAATATGAACTATGCTATCTATTGTTCCAAAAGTAATAAAAAATCATTGGAAAACCCGGAAAATAGGTGAATGGTCCAAAAATAGGACACTTTCGGCCATGCTGTTCCCTTTCTAGACCTGACATCTTTTTTTTTAAATTCTAACCAACCAATTAGAGTGCATATTGAGGATATCCCGCGTTTTTTCAGCTTTTGGTAAATAAGCTACAAGTAATCACAAAAAACCGTCTTACATTAAGAAACAGAAAGTTCACAGTAGGAAATTTTGATCCTCCATATCTTTGTATACCTGCCATTAACTACGTAGGGCAACATACTCATAAAAAAATCGTGAATATATTTTGCTTTCCAATTATTTTTATATTTTGGCTTGGTATACTTCAAACCTAATTCAATAGAAAACTGTGTTTTGGGATGCAGTTGATTTTTTTTATATTGATTCTAGTTTCAAAATACGATAAATATTTTAGGTTTTAAAACATCAACTAGAGATTAAAAAAAAATTCACAAGAACCACTCTTATTTTACGTTGAATAGATGTTGTAAATTGGGCTCCCTTTTTTTTGGAGAACGATTTCGAAAACTTGAACCACTTTTTTCGTCAAATTTTACTTCTAAGCAAATAACCTAACGGATCGCAAACTTAATTGATATTTAATTGGATCTCTAGGTTCAGTTTATTCCAAAATCCGTTCATAAAACATCCTTCTTTGTCATATTTAGAAAAATTTTCAGAATTATTTTTTTTGTGATATATTTTTAAAGTTTTGGGTTGTTTTTTGGGCGGTTCCAGTCTGTTAAGTGATTCAAAAACGATTTTTTATCTCAACATCCAACGTTTCGGCTTATATAAATCCTTTATCAAGGATTCTAGTAAGTGTGTAAAAAGTTTGAGAAAATAAACTTAGTTAATGTTGTATGACGATTCCAAAGTATAAAATAGTGTCGTGATAATAAAAAATATTGTTTAGGGGCCGTTCACTAATTACGTAAGCACGATTTTGGAAATTTTCAAACCTCCCTCCCCCCTGGTAAGACAAAGTAAGATTTTTCAAAACCCCCCTCCCCCCTTAGTAAGATCTTACGTTTTTATTCTTTGAGAATTTGACACGTTTTTATTGAGCTTGAAAATATTAAAAATGTGACTTCAAAACAAAGCACTTTTTGAGTAAAATTCAAAAAACTGTATTTGAAAAGCACAATCTATACAAAACAACAGAGGAAATGTCATAACTATTAAAGAAAATATCATTCAAGACGTAGCGTGTTTGGGGTAACAAAAATTTTCAATAAATTTCCACAATCGAATAAACAATATAAAATCAGAATTCCGATTATAAAATGAGAAATCAGGTTAGCACAAGGTATTTTTTACCTGAAAACCATAAAAAGCTTTAAAAAAATCATTCTATACTACTAGAGATGGGGCAAAAATTTTTAAACAACAATCACGTTGTTAACCAACCTTAAAGCACAGACTCATCAAGCGGTAAGCGATATAGTTTTAGGATTTTTTGGTAAATCTTTTGTAAAATTTAGAGTTGATAGTGTCTATCACTGTTAATACTGTCTACAAATTCATTATTTAAAGCGCCTTATATGAATTTTTAAAGATTTTTTCTGGGTGAAGTCATTTTCAAAATATGATGGTTTGAATTGGTTCTCTATAAATTCTATGGAATTAGCATTTTTTTCAATAATTCAAAGACATTAAAAGATAAATAACATAACATCAAAATTAACCAACTAATAGGTAGGGAGTAAAAAAACCTGAGTAATATGGTTTCGTATGACTGTGGCTGTGATGAATTTTTAAGTAAATGTTCCTTACGTAAGATTTTTGGAAACCCCCCCTACTCCCCTAGTAAGAGATTGTAAGCAAATGTGAAACCCCCCCTATGTACTTACGTAATTAGTGAACAGACCCTTAGGTACTTACAATGATGTTTCGTTTTTTTTCGTCCAGTTGTTTCGCTAATCTATGAAATTGTCAATTAGTAAAACTGTATATAAGCTGTTAAATAAGTAAAATAATTGTCCTAGTTTGAATGTTTCTGGAGCGATATGTGAACTCATGCTCATTGTTCATCAGAGACTCGCTTCTGCGTTTTCGCGAGTTAATGAGTCGATTTTTTTAAAATGAGGAATAACTCCGAAATCAGGATTAAATCATGGTTTCTCAATTATTTTTCTGATTATTGATCAAATCATAGAAACTTTTTGCGTGTCAAAATTCATGAAAACCTAAAAAAAAAAATAGTTAGAAACTTTAATGGTATTGTTTCAAAGATATGAAATATGAAAAAAAAATCAAAAATAATAATCAAAAGTCAAATTAAGAAATAAGAAAGTATGAAACATAAAGTGTCTTTTTCTAGTGTAAAATATCAATGAAGTGTATTGTTTTAAAACAACCATTTATTTTTTTTTTTTTTTTGTGATGGTCCCTTAGGCCCATTTGGGTCCTTCCTCCACCCCATACGCTTCTTTAGAAGTGGGAGGGACATATTATCCTAAGGATAATTTTATTTTACTTTAAATTTTCTTTTTCTGTACGACTTATTTAGTCTTACTCCCGCGTATGTCCATCACCGTACAATTTAACATCTGATTCTTCGTCAGATTCCATCACTTTCATCGTATGATCCTTGTCAGGATTGGTCATATTTTCAAACAGTCCGTTTGATGTATTGTATTGCCATTTTCTTGAATGTGTTTATGTTCACAATATCTTTGATGCTCGACGGTAGGTTGTTGAACATTTTCAATCCATTGTAGAAAATTGAGCGTTTGCTCATCTCTTTTCTGATATTTGGCAGTCTGAAGTCTTGTGCTCTTCTAGTGTTGTATCTGTGAATGTCGATTCCGTATTGCAGGCCGTCTGTTAAATAATTTGGTAACATATCATTTTTCATCTTATATATAAAAATTAAGCTGTTATATGCAATTCTCTGTTTCACTGACAACCATTGAAGAATATCGAGCATTAAAACACTAGGGGTGTATCGATTGCATCGTATCACTACTCGCATAATTTTATTTTGTATTTTTTGCAGTCGATTTGTTTGTGTGTCAGATGCATGAAGCAATATTGTAGCGCAATAATCGAAGTGTGGCATGATCACGGATTTAACATAAATTACTTTTGACCAGAAAGTCATATAGCGACTAATTCGGCAAAGTATCCCATATTTTATGGCGATTTTTTTGATTGTATAGTCAATATGTGCTATGAAATTCAGCTTCTCATCAACTTGTATTCCCAAGTATTTTACCTGGTGCACTCTTTCGATGGCACAACCATCAATCAGCAATTCTGGGCAGACTCTTATTTGACGATTACCAATAACCATCCAGCTGGTTTTATTAAGATTCAGACACAATTTTTTATGTTTTAAAAACTCAGAAATATTTTTCAAATCGGCATTTGCTTCTTGGATAACGAGCTCTAAGTCATCACCACTCCAGTAGGAGACTGAATCATCCGCAAATAACTTAAGAGAACCATAACGTAGACAGTGTTTCATGTCATTGATGTACAATATGAATAAAATGGGACCCAGAACACTTCCTTGGGGGACTCCAAGATTATTTTCTCTATATCGTGAATATGATGACCCATATTTTGTTCTTTGCATTCTATTATTCAAGTAGTCTTTAAACCAGTTTAGTACCGTTCCGTTGATACCTATTCTTTCCAAAACGTTCAACAACTTTAACCGATCAATCGTTTCAAAAGCTCTCTTGAAATCCAGAAACACGGCAACTGTGTAACTACCGTTTTCAATATTGGCTTTCCAATTTCGAAGTATCAAGTTCACTGCAGACTCCGTTGAATGCTGCTTTCTGAAACCAGATTGCTCGTTAATCAATATTCCTTCTGACTCAATACAATGGAGAAATTGTTTTTTAACTGCTAACTCCAGCACTTTTTCTTGTATTTCCAACATATTTATCGGACGATATAATTTAGCCTCTCGTGCTTTTTTCTCTTTTTCAATTGGAACAACAGTCGAATGCTTCCATGTAGAAGGTATTATGCCTAATTGTAGACTCGTATTTATAATTTGTGTCAGCTGATTAGCTAGTACCGGTAGAGAATCCTTAAAAACTTTCAAAGAGACGTTGTCGATACCAGCCGTGGATTTCATAGTTTTCACGATCTCATCAAATTCTTGACAACTTATTGTTTCAAATGAAC
The DNA here is from genome assembly GCF_029784155.1 of Uranotaenia lowii. Lineage (NCBI taxonomy): Eukaryota > Metazoa > Arthropoda > Insecta > Diptera > Culicidae > Uranotaenia > Uranotaenia lowii. Next base: position 8,045,609 of record NC_073693.1, on the reverse strand, counting down.
TGAAACTTCCACCATTGCAGACAATATGATCCACGAAGGCGTTAGAACTTGCCGGAATACTGTCATGGATTTCCATGACACTGTCAATGAAGAAGTCATTAAACTTCTCTGCAATTTCAGTTTCATCCGTGATTTCAACCCCGTCAAACGAGACGGTATTTTCTTTTGCAGTATTTGGACTTACTAATCGTTTTATCGTTTTCCAAAGCAATTTTCCATTATTTTTATTTCTTTCCAGCTCATCTTGAATTGATCTATTTTTAGCCAGCTTTATTTCACGTGAATATTCATTCCTTACCAATTTGTATTTTCGCCAACTTCTTTCGCATTTCGTTCTTAGAAACTGTTTATAAAGATTGTCTCTTTGCTTTTTCATTCGCTTGAGGCTACTGGAGTACCATTTAGTACTCGAACCTGTACCATTTAGTACCGGCTTAACCTCTTTTCGGACCACAAGTGCATTTACACTATCTTTCAATAATAAGTCGAAGCGTCTTACTAACTCATTGAAGTCTGCGCATCTCAAGGTTGATTTTCCTGCCTCCAGAAGCTGACGAAATGCATTGTCATTATATCGACTCCAATCCTTCACCATGTAATGGTTTCCGGGAACCCATTCTTTATGTCCAAAATCAGCAGAAACATTTATAGTCTCATGATCTGATATGCGACAATCTGGAATGATAACTGCTTCAGCTCTGTCCACATTAGTGAAAACAAGATCAATTCTAGTACTGCTGGTTGCCGTTCTTCGAGTGTCTTCTGTAACAATTTGTCGAAACCCATATGCTTCCATAACACGTTTCATTCTGCTTCTTTATTAAAGTTGATATTAAAATCGCCACAAAAAATGTTATCAATTTCATCAACTACAATATCACTAAGCCAAAGGTTTTCAAGAATATCCATAAAACGGGCGTCATTTGCGCTTGGCGAATGGTAAATTCCACCAACGATGATACTTTTCTTTCGATTCCTTAATTTTAAGGTCAGCATCCAGTTCATATCGAGATAGGCATTCAGTAAAACATCTATCTCAAATACATTTTGCACAAACATAGTAACACCACCAGTATGTTTCGAATGCGAAAGACAATTAATCATTGTATGACCTATGATATCGAGCGTGTTCAAATTTGCGTCTACAGTTAGATGGGTTTCAACTAAGACTATAACGACAGGTTTTAGTTCCTCAATCACAATACCAATTTCTTCGAAATTATTTATCAATCCACAAGCATTGAGATACAATAAATAGAATAGAATAAAGGAAAAGCCTGCATACATAAATTTCAATGTTATGATCAGTATTTGCGAAATAGTTAAAAAAAAATGTCATCCTACATGAAATTTCTAAATTGACGTGTTATTTAATGAAAAATAAAAAAAAAAAGTGGTCTGCACCAGAGCGTTGTCATGTCAATCAGTTTGATTTAATTTTATTAGTTTTAAGATTTGCAAATGATTTTAGATTCAATGAACCTTTCTCGGCAATGAACCTTTCTCTTCTGAGTAGTTTTGCAGCAATCTGTTTAAATTTTAATACAGGGAATTTGAACTATTAAAATCTTTCAAGTTTCTACGGTTGATAGTTTAAAAAAAGAAAGAGATTCCGAATAAATATGAAAATAATAATAAGTTATTTCCCGAGAAATTATGATAAGTAAGTTTTTAGTAAGTTTTTAGTAAGTTCCAGAGCCAAAAATGTTGAAAACGGATTTTTTGATAGGTTTTTTTTTAGTTGGACCACTACGCGGAGGCGTTTGGAGCATGGGTATAAGTGCAAAAAAAGATTACAATGAATAAAAAATGTCAAACAGCTTCTTAATTTGATGAAAACATCGGAATTTTGGATTTTTTCGTACCTTTTCGATCGAATGAAAACTAATACTTTCCGATAAAATTATAGAAAACAGACAAAACAAAAACTCCGGAGGGTTTTTTTCGGAAAATGCACTAAAACCCTTTTTGATTATGATTTATTGGGAGGAATCTTTATTTTGAAATTCCTATTAATTCAGTCTATGCAAAAAAATCACATTTCCAAGCTCAAAAAGGTTGCAACATCTTGTTTCGTTGCACTCCGAGTTTTCGCTATCGTTCGCAGTGCAAAGGTTATCATTTCCGGTCCTGGCCTTCTTCTCCTTCACATTTCTCGCAGAATCATCATCAGGCAGAACGCAATCTGACCCCCTTTCCGGATCGCCCAAATAGAGAGAACCGTTGCACTTTTCATCTTTCGGTAGTTTTATTTCTCATTTTTTTTTTTGTTTTTTGGTATCTGCATCAGTTCATTCTGGGGACAGCAGGCATGAAAATAAAACAAACATTCTGAACTGGAAAGTTGCTCGACCCGAAAACAAACCACCAACTTTTTCATCCGAACATTTCTCGCCTTTTTTCACCGGCATTTTTCTTCTCTCTCTCTCTGATGGAACGTGTGGTTTCGACGTTACTCCTCCTGACTGTGAGGGCGACGAGATCTTCACTAATTTGGGCTCTGGTTCAGACTACATCGCGGTGCCTTTCAGCCAAAACAGCAACAAACAGGAACGGGAAAAAAATCAAGAATTAAGGGTTACGAGTATCGCTTTTTTTCTCCTCCAACATGTTGACGCCCGACCGTTTCTTGTTACTGATTCAAAATTAGAACTCTGCACAGTCAACAGCAGAAGCCAAAGAAAAAAATCCGCGTTTAATTTTTGAACCGTTGAAAGGAGATGATTTTTCAAAATAATTTAGCATTCGACTCCAACCGGTTTTCCAGAATTTTGGCCCCAATTAGTTGGACCCATTCGTTACGTTCGGTGGGTCTCTAATCGAGGAGTTTTTTTTCCTCCTTCGCTGCTGCTGTCAGAAACGTTTTGCTTAACCCGTAGCTCGCTGATCACTTTCGAAAATTGATTTCTTTCTGAGATGCCTTCGAAATTCTACGGTAGGGACCTGCTATTTATTACTTCCTGACTGACTATTTAACTTTTCCTTTTCGGCATTTTTCTGTGCGCTTTTTGTTTCAATTGATTTGTGGGTTCCATGATATGCATGAATCTTAAGGAGTTTTGGTTTCATTGATGATCGGTTTACAGTTGGACAGACCTTTCGAACATAAAGTTGAGATAGCTTTTTTCTGATAGGTTTTTTAGAGATATTTTTTCCCCTCAATTCAATTCTGTGTAGAATTTTTGATAACTAAATTTATTGGTAATCAAGGGTTTTGAACATTTTAATTTTTTTCCATTCATATAAAATAGTTAGTTTTTCTCAAAGAATAAAATAGTTAGTTTTTCTCAAAGAATATAACATTTTACCGATATAGTCGATAAAAATAAATCACAAAACAAAGATTTAAAATTTTTTACCTTAACCAATAATTGCTAATTTTATTTCTAAATTGTATTTTTGTGGTTCTCTAGAATATTTTTAAGAAGTATTTTTAGTATCAGTTTTAGCTTTAACTTTTTTAACTGGAATTTAATTTTGGAGCTTTATATTTGATTAAGATTGACCTTTCAAGTGTGAATTAGCCAACGTCAGTTTAATTAAGAAGTTTAATGTTTTTTTCGAGACCTTTTTATGTTGTTTTTATAATGAATTTTAATATTTGTACTCTGCAGATAAGGGTGAAATATTTATCTCCCTTTGGGTTTTTTAATGTGGTCTGGAAATAATCAAAATATTTTACTTATTCTCATTATTTTCGACTAGACATGGTTTTCAAATGAAATTAAATTCGTTCCCATGAGGGTCCCAACATTCGAAGCTAAATGTTCTTTTAAAAATTAAAATTCCAAATTCCAAATAAAATTGTGATGAACGACTAAAATCATTCAAGAGTAACAATCTCCGCTCAGAACCAAAGACAAAACTTCGAAATCTTATTCAAGGTCAATAAATTATAGATTCTTCAGTTCTACAGTTCTTCAAAAAGTTCCTTATTTTAATATCGACTCTGCTTTTCAAACTTTCGTGTTCGAAACTCATCCTTTCGGAATATAGTAAAGAAAAATTTAAAAGAAAATATTTAAAACCACAAACCATTTCTAAGGATTGAAATTTTTACTTCAAAGAAAGTTCATATTTAATGGTGATCCAGAATTGAAAAATCTGAAACAGTTTCATAATTTGCAGATTTATTAGTTAAATTTCGAAAAAATAACTGAAGAAAGAATGCACATTTAAAGCCAAGAATTCAGAATTTAATTGAGACTCTTAAGAGAATTCTTATCCTAATTTCGCTCTAGGCTTATGAATAGTAACAATTGATAACTGGAACTTAGATTTAAAAATCGTTTTCGAATTTAGAATTCAGATTCAGACCTCAAGTTCAAAAGGCGGTACTCAGATTCGAAAAAAAATAAAAAAATTGATTCAGATCAAAGTTTAGTTAATAAAAATTTAAATATCAATGTGAAAATATTCATAAAGCATTCAAATCACAGGCGATCGCAAAATTATAATTTTGTTCCTGGATTCAAAATAAAAATTTTATTTTCAATTCTAGTTAGTTCGGAACATAAACCAGGAAAAAAATCATAAATATAAAATAAAATTCTGATTTTTGAAAAACCTAGATTTAATTTTTTTTAATTTACCTGAAAATATATTCAATTTATATTGCAAACACTTCTTAAGCAATACTTCAAACTAAAATCTTTAACTTCAATCGAGTTTACAAGAGCAACAGAAAAATTTGATTTGACCCGCAAACTTAATCTGGGACTTTATTTCAAAATATTTGAAAAATGTTTACCAATGTCTCAAACGGTCATGCTTGTGATTAAAAAGAACTAGCTAACTACTTTCTTATTCAAGTTAATATAAAAAGTTTTTCTTTCAAATGAAATCTTGAAATTCCTTATTTATTTTTTTAAACTTCCTGAAAAAAAAATGACAACTTCTAGGACTTATTTTTAAAAGTAAGAAATTAAAATAAATATTATTAACGTAAAATAACTCCAACCTGAATAAGCAATCAAGCAAAAATGCTATAGGAAAAAAATTGTCATCAAAATCCGCCCCCTTCCCCATGGGCCGGTTCTTCCTACGGCCCTGTAGTATGCACATTCAAAAACAAAATGTTGGCAGAAAGAAAACTAAGTCAATTCTCGTATTTAGGTAGACAATAATAATATGTTCAATCCTAGGATGATGAAACTGTGCAATAAAGTGAATAGTGAAAGTGAAGTGAAAGCATCAGGTAAGCTAAAATATTTTTTTTTAAATATTACACTAATGCAATGCAATAAACTATTAGTTTTGAATGAAAATTATACACTTAAAAAAATATTTTATTTCAGTATGAGCTTGAAAAAGTTTTTGTTAGAAACACTTTTTTCCCATAAATATGCACAAGTTGCAATGTTTGGACGACTTGTAGGCATTATTAAAAATTTCATCAAGTTTTGAGATGTCGTTTTTTTTGGGAAAAAAAGTTTAAGTGTAAAAAATGCATTTTTCTCATTGTAGGATTTTAAAATATTTATTGTCAATATTTTTTTTAATCATTTTCCTAAACCTCTCCTGTAGACCACATTTGTATAGTAATTGTAGTTTTAGAGCTAAAAATTTTCATAAAAAATTGGTCTAAAAAGTTTGGCACTTTTCAAATGTTAGTCTAGAGCTTATTTGGGAAAACTAAGTATGCCGCGTGTCTTAGCAACGTGAGGACTATTCACACACAAAGTTTTATTAAATTCTGAGAGAGTCATGCCAGATACTGTGTCGAGTTGGCGCGAAATCCGTCTGTGGCCTTTTTTATATAATCAAAATATTTCACTTTTTCTCTGTATTTTCGACTTGACATGGTTTCCAAGAGACTTGGTAGGCTGTGCTCGAAAGTGACGTGTTTTTTTTTCTTTCTTGAAAATGCAATTTCTCCAATATCCAAAAAGGATCTCAAAATTACTTCTAGGCCGGACCCCGTAACTATACCCCAATCTTCTTTCTCGAAAATCCTGAAAGAAGTTCGGATCGCTGTCCAGGAACTTCAAAGGAGTTTTACCTTGGTAGTCTCAAATCATTCAGAAATTTTAAAACATCCAGAACGTCATTGAAAAAAAACAAGGGCGCGGAAAAGAGTAGCTGAAGTTTTGGAAATTTGTGAATCCCTTTTTTTATAGTGGTTAACTTCAAACGGATATCCGGGAGATTTTTCATTGTTACGAAGCTTAGTATACAATTTTCACTTTCTCAAGTAGGTATTTAGATGTTTTAAATGCTAAGTTGTTGGTTCGCCGAACAGAAAACGAACGTGGCTATGGGTTCATCCAAAAACCCGTATTAAAAAGATAGGTTTATTTATTCCACTTTTCTTGGTATTTGGCTTGAATTGAACTAGAATTATTTAGGCTTTTAATAATACTATGAGGAACCAACATGTCAAAAAAATTTCATAATCTCGTATTTACGTTTACAAATTGATATAATTTATTTCATGCTTTGTTTTATATTAATTAAAAAAATGAACTGTTTTACTCGGTCGAAATGATTTCCATATTTTAAACGAGTTAAATATATTAACGCTGAACTGACAAATTAAAATGTATTATCGTCATGACAGAGTTTATTCACAATCAGCTGATTGAAATTTGACAACAAAATAATAATAATCAAAAAACAAACAAATTAAAATGGTAGATTTCCCTTAAAATGGAATTGGAATGGAATCATTACCAAAATCAAAACGCTGACAATAACTGTTTCAAAAGCAATAAAGAATAGGCGATAATTAACAAAAGTCGATGGGCTGTCATAAACTGAGAAATATTATAAATATACTGGAATTGACTTCTAAAAAACTTAACTGAAGTTTTCGAAAAAGAAATAATCAATAAAAAGTTCAACTTCTCATCAATAAAATATTGCCGTCAAATTTGATTTCTCTTTTTAATTGTTGTCATATATTAAACAATCAGGAACTTCAAAGGTTAGTAGTCGGTGTCGATTAAAAAGTAATGATTCCTTTCAAACAGACATTTCTAATCAAATGATAACAATAATATTTATAGAAAAATACTTTATGAAGCTCTTTAGACAAAATAGAGATTACGGGATGAATTATTCTGTACTTTAACATTCTATTTACCAGCACCTACTTGATAAACCTTAACACAATAGCAACGAGTTCTAATGTTCAAACGATTCGTTTGGAACAAATCTTTCTTAGCTTAGTAAAAATGAGGTGAATAAGTTTGCAGTAGGTTAAAACAAATAAGAAGGAATGAGGTTTAGCTTGCGTTTCACATAAAGATTATAAAACAGGAATTTTTTATTTACTCTGAGATCGCAACACGGTCAAAAGTGCCTCCAGATCATATCCCTTTACCCTCTTTCCCAAACAAAATTATTCGCTAGGATGCAGAGGTGACCTCGGTCCTAAAACACAAATTATTTCTTTCATCTCTTTCTCTTTTTATTTGCCATTTCCTCTGCTTGGAACATTGATTTTTTTTTTTCAATAAAATCCAAAAATTTGGAACTATTTTTTGATTTTGCACTGTTGAGAAGCTGATGAGTGGTGTTAAGAAAAAAGTATTTGCCTACCCTACAAAAACTAATGCTAAATTGAAAAAAACAACACTTTATTCAGTATGTTTGAGAATAAAATGTGATTGCAAAAAAAAATTGTTTCTTGTATTCGAGAAAGAAAGTGTATCTATAGTTTTCTGAACAGTCTATAGTATCTTGTCAAATCCTTCATAATCATTGCCTCGATCAATTTTATTCGAAGTTTCAGTATGTCCAATCCTAGCAGCATGCACACTCCAGCATTTCTGTTTGCCATGGAAGGTTTCTCGAAACGTATTCCAAGAACTTCTGCTGAAAACTCTCTACCTATCTTATCCTGTGTAAATTTAAAGAATCGTATAGGAATCATTATACTGATTATTCCGTCCATGAATATGCTTCAGCAACAACTTTGCCAATATGCCTTGAGAAATTTAACTCTCAGTCCAACTCCACTCCCAAGACTTTCGCTGAGTTCTGCCGAGCAAAAATGCCATTATTTTCAAAGCGATTTACATAAGTGATAAAAGCGATGAATAAAAGGGGTCCCAAGTGACTCCCTTGTGGTAAATCACTGTTAATCGAGAAAGCACTGGATTTCACGTTCTCCAGCTAGCATATTACGTTCTTTTAATCAGGTGCGAATTCATTGAAGAAAGGGCCGGATATTCCATTCTTGCTGCACCATACCGACAGAAGAACGTGTATGTTGATCACGTTAAAGGCTTCGAACATGTCAGTGTATAGGGTAAGGGAGCCCTATTTTGGCCTGGTCCTTTTCTGCCAACATGTCTTTTTATGTTTTTCAGGTCCAAATTGAGCTTAAAAAATTTTGAATATATTTTCATTGCAAAGAGAATAATTTGTTTCAAATCTGTGCATACCGAATTTTTATGATTGTTTGTACTTTAATAAAGAAGTTAATTTTTTTCGATCTGCATCCAAGGAAATTATGTTGGAAATCACCGTATGAAAGTCAGATGCACTCACCTTTATATTCAAAATAGCCAACGATTCTGTTTACTGTCAATTGAGCATTGTTGGTAAAGATCTATTGCACTTTGCTGGTGGCCAAGAATCGGATCATAGAAACGGCAAACAATTGGTACGGCCGCCAAGTAATTGGAGCACCGCAGTGAGTACTTTGCATGCATTTTACTCACATTAATGAAAGTTCCATAGAGAAAACATATTTTTGTTGAACTCAAAGCAAGTTAGCAAGTAAATTCTTCAAAGGATGTTATATGGTGCACTCAACAGGAAGGTAGGAATGTCGAAAAAAAAGGGTAAACCATGCCTTAGGTGCCAAGGTCGGGTACATTTACCCTATTGCGTCTACTTGTAGACCATGGATCACCCACTGTGAGGTTCTCGAAACAAACTATGTTAAGTTCGTTACAGTTGAGCGTCTTTTCAAAAAGCCATGCTGAATGTCCGGAGTCCTCTTCTCAATTTACGGGTAAATATTATCGTATGCAATACTCTCAAAAAGTTTGAAAATTGCAGAAAGAATTGCAATACCACGATAGTTGTTAACGGTGATCCTGAAACCGTTCTTCTATCGATATTATTTCGGAAGAACTTCGAGAACTATTATTCGATAAATCAGAGCGTTGACGAACGAAATCGAAAAAATGTTGGTAAAGGTATAAATACATTTATTTCATTTTTTTTTAAGATAAAAAATAACTTTTTTCTTGATCAACTATCTCTACCATCCCAAACAATCGCTACAATTTTCCCGTTTTCCTTTCATGAACTACATACATACTTATGACATCCGCATTCTATTTCACGGTCCATATCAGAGCAAAATTGAATTCTTCAAACAATAATCATTATATGAAGTTGTTGCATGTTGTAGTTGTTGTTGGGGGAACGAAGATACTTTCCGAGATGTCATATGTCTGACAGCATAATTTATCCCCGCAATCGGGCCCAACAGACTTGGGTAGAGCCCCAAGAGAAGGTGCAACAACACCCACTACTCCTCTTCCTCCTAAACATTCCCTCATTTCACCCAGAGTTGTGAATCGTGAAGTGAAAAGTGAAACTTCGAAAAGACCAAACAAACGAACAAATGAACGACCCGAGCAAATGAACGAACGAACAACCCGCATTCGTAGTTAGGTACACCTATTTATATTTGCCGGCTTCCACGTTTTGAGTCTTGCTCCAACCCTTGGACCGGATCAATGGGAGTCTAGGAAGAGGAGCAGTTGGATTTATTTCCCTTGGAAGGGGGTGTTTGCATACTGCTGCCGGTTCATGTCTCCCTGAATGCTTACTCTCTGCTGGAGGAAGAAATGCAGCAATACATGCGTTGACATGCAACTGCGGACGGGTTTTGAAATATGTTGTGGAAATATTTCTGCTCTTCCCATTCCGAAGCAAGAGATTTTTCCAGTTTTAAATCAGCCCATTCCTTCGGTACGGTTTTTTTTCATTTTAGTTTTTCTGCCACCTCATTTTTCAACAGGTAAAAGGTTGCACGATTCCAGCCCAAAGAGCTTTCTCTGCCTCAGCTCAACTAATTCCGATGCAATGCTCCGGTTGTTGCAAGGTTGGGCAGAATAACTACAGATGAATAATGATTTCCTCTGAAGCGTTCCTGCCCCCAAATGAAAGTGAAAATCTCCATTGTGTAATGGGACCTAACTGGAAAGATTGATATTTTGTGATAGCAAAAGTGGGCTCGCTTCAAGGTCTAATTTAAAACACAAACGGAAAATGAAAAATTTCCTGGTAGTCACTCTTAAAGCGCGTGTTTGTGGAAATTGGGAGTTATGATTTGGAGATTCAATTGCAAAAATACTGAAATTTGATTTTAATAATGACATAAAAAAGAGTTATAAAGCACTTTTTAACTAGATTTCAAATAGGCGTTAGACAAAGATATCCGGCTGTTACTCTATGAGCTTTTTTTTAAACCCATGGTAGGCGTTGAGCCATTGCAAACGCACGCGATTTTTCGCTCTTGTCATTTTTTAGAATTTTGTTTTTTGGAAATAAGTACGAAATCTTTCTGTAGGAACATTACCGAACTACGATCAAAAAAGATTTTAATTAAGTATGATAACAAATAACATCCGGGAATTGATTTTTTAGCACTGCTATGGTGTTCAATTTGTGCTTCGTGGCGTTCTGCCTTGAACCGGACCATAGCAATAGTGAAGAAACCCTTTATGTCGACCAACCTGTATCTCAGGTGGCGATGGAATTCCCGTGCTAGGTGTTAGTTAAAGTTTTTTTTGCAAACATTGTAACCATGCCAATTCATGACGTCAGTTGCATTTTCAAACAAACAGCCATCATCGCTGTACCAGAGAAAACTAGAGATAAAAATCATTGCCAACTGCTGTTTACGATTCTCGCCTAGGATACATAAACGTCCTGGCAAGTGACGTAGGCTTTGTTTACCTTTTTACTTTTTGATTAACGAGTCCTGTAATAGTGTGCGTGTTTGTTCATCACCTTCTTTGTACCACATTGATTGTCGGCGCTCTACATTTTAGTGTTGTGGTTGTAAATAGGAAAATAATTTTCAACCTAGAGTCTAGAGTTTTGGGATGGATCAATGGATGAAAACCCCCGAAAAAAAGAAAATAATGTTCAATTTAAAAAAGAATATGGATGTCAAGGGTGAAGATGGAAGTTTGTGCTGTGTGTTTGGGAAAACGATTTCATACAGGACCTTGAAAAAACAGGTTCAGATCTTTTCATAGTCAGTTACCATAACTATGCAAACTACGCGACGTTTGTGTTTCAGCTTACTGTGATTTGGGAAAATAATAACGCGTTGCGCCAGGATAGCTTAATTCTTTAGGTATACTACTCCGTTGCTTGCATATGTATTAGTAGGCCATCCAAAAAATATTTATAGAAATCCCACAGAAATGTATGGATTTTTTTTTTTAAATATTAGTTTTCTAGAAAAACCACTAATTTCAAAATTCTGCAAACAATATAAAAATGTTAACCAAAGTATTAAGATCCTATGCGGATGGTAAACATAATTTTCACGTGGACTTTTTATTGAGTTCAAAAATTGCCTTTTGCCAAACTTTTTTATAACTGATTTTTTTTTTTATTTTGTACTTTATTTTAGAGTAGCATTCATTACAAATTGCAACAAGTAATTTTCATAGCATATTTTTACAACTACGTTTGAAAACATGCTTTCCAAAATTCGAATATTTTGCAGAAATACTGCTAAATTTGCAAAAAAAAAACTGTGTCGTAGTCAGAATATTGAAAGCATTTGAACATAAATTTTACTATTTGTCACACATATTATTTCAAAGAATGCGACTGTATACTTATTTGAACAATAAGACCCCTCAATTTTCCATAAGTTGTGATTTTGTTTCAAATCCCATACATATCTTTCGAAATTTCATTAGGTTCAGGATTTAATATATTTTATGGTATGAAAAGGAATACTTGAAATTCTTAACCACAATTCAAATGCTAAGAATTCAAAATTTCAAATAAATAACAGTTTGAAAGATTTTTGAAACTGTTATCAGGATTTAGAGCTGCGATATTTGAATGGAAATTTGAACTTTTAAAACCAATTTTAAAGCTGAATCACAGGCTTAATGTTTGTAATAAAAAAACATTTCTTGAACGGATCCAATTTTTTTAACATTAAGTTGTTTGTATTTAAAAAGTAATTGAGCACTTTGGCGTCTTTTTGAACATTGAAAGTTTAAGATATGATGCTGTTACCACGGTTTTTAATTAATTTATATTTAAAATGACACATGTTCTCAGGGGCTTAATTTTAGATGATGAAAACTTTCAGTTGGTTTTTCAACTCTTTATTTCTGAATAATTAAAATAATAAATAATTACTAACCGTTAGATGATTCGCTTAATGTTATACATAACGCACATTATTTTAAGTTACTGTTAAAAATGTCAAAAACAATTATCGTAGGAAAATCATGAACGTATTGGTGAAAAATTTAATTGAATGCCATCCTATTTACCTATATTAAAGGGTGATTCGGTCAAAATTTGGTCAATATCAACATGACGTATTTCTTTCAATTTTGCATTTAAAAAACCTGAACACCCCTCATTTTGAAGGTGTGTGTGTGTGTAGAATGTTGCTCCTAATTTGATTTTGGAATTCACTCTTCAGTTGTCAAAATGCCGTCCAAGGAAGAAGAGCAGCGTATCAAAAATTTGCTCGCGCATCGCGAAAATCCGAACTACTCGCACGCAAAGCTGGCAAAATCGCTAAAAGTTGCCAAATCAACCGTTACAAATGTAATTAAAGTGTTTGGGGAACGTTTGTCGACAGCCAGGAAGTCTGGATCGGGGGGAAATCGAAAACCGGAAGCCGCTGAGACGACAAAGAGAGTTGCCGGTAGTTTCAAGCGAAACCCTAACCTCTCTCTCCGAGATGCCGCAAATAAGCTATGTGTATCGTCTACAACCGTGAATCGAGCCAAAAAACGAGCCGGACTATCGACTTACAAGAAGTTATTGACTCCAAATCGCGATAATAAACAAAATACGACGGCCAAAGCGTGATCCCGGAGGCTGTACATGACGATGCTGACGAAATTTGACTGCGTGGTAATGGACGACGAAACCTACGTCAAAGCCGACTACAAGCAGCTTCTGGGACAGGAGTTTTATACGGCAAAAGGAAGGGGAAAGGTAGTTATTTTCTCGCAGGAAACAAATCAAAAATAATCTTTACATTTACTTATATGTTGAATTTCTTCACCTTTTCATCATACAAGGGCATTACTTGAGCTTGATAAATAAATTTTCTTGACATGATGTTTTGGTATACTCTGTTAAATTGATGTAAAATCAAATAAAGATTGAAAACTTTATAATAAGAAAATAATACAGATTCAAAAGAAATATCCAAGAGTTCACTATTTTTGATATACTTAGTTTTGTAAAAAAAAAACAAAACTGTGACTCTTTCTAAAGAAAAAATTTGAAAATTTGTTATTTTGAGTATGAAAATAAGAAAATTTTTATAATACAAATTCAACGAATGATTCAGGGATAACTTTTTCTCATAAAACTGTTTCTGGTAGCATTGGTAAAAAAATGAGGTGTTATGTTGTTCCTGTAATTAGAATAACAGAAGAATAGAATATAGAATTGTAAAAAATTTATGCCGATCTAGTTAAACTCTCATAAAAAATCTCATGGATACGAAGTTAGAATATAAACTCAAGAACCAAAACACACACAAGTTCAAAGAGCATTGGAATTTTTCGATGGTGTCCATTTTCCTCAAATTCTCATAAACTGTCCGGATAATTTCGATGCAATTATTTTGGTGTAATGAAGAACCGATATTCGATATTTGGAGCCAGGAAGCAAGAATGACCCACAGTTCAGGTGTTAGCATTTCGCATAAATTATTAGTTTTTAACAGGCTTGTGAGTGGTCACCATCGTTTGAATTTTTCCGGAGACAACCACCACACATCGTTCGTGACAATCGTGGAGAGCGCAATCGTTTGATCGGAGAGCAAAAAAATGTCAAATGAAATTTTGATCTTTGTTGTGGTTAGTCGTTTGACTATCATCCCTCTTGCGTAGATAATCGAGATAATCATTCCACATTGTTCGACCAACACATCCAAACATCACCCGGCGCTGCAGAGTGGCAAATTTTTTTTCAACAGGAATGAGTGAATAGAAAAGATTGCATTTGCTTATTGAGTCTGTAAGTTCTGCTGCGTGAAAGAGATAGGCGATGTCGTAAGTCGGGAATTATGGTCGTTTGACCATCAAATTATCCCTCTCGTGTACCAAGACATGAAATTTCGTTCGACAATCACACAAAGAAGAATGAATGTCGTTTCGTTTGATGGTAGTTGACTGTTCGGCAAGTTTTCGGTCGCATTCGTTTGATGGCACGAACAATGATACTGATAAAAGCAGGCTGTGCGACTGTCAGAGAAAATGTCGATGGTTTACAAGTCTGGTTTTTAAATTCTTCGTTATGACTGAATTTCTCGAAAAAGTTTGCTCTTTATCGAAAAATTGAGCTCATCCATCTATTTGCGTCAAACAAATGTGAACATAATTCTTTTTGAAATTATAACTCTTATTAAACCATGGTATGCATAGCCATAATTAAACATTGTCTTACCTTTCTCTTCTAACAAATTAAAAATTTGTGCTCTTTTTCCCAAACAAAGCCAGTGACTCAATGCAAAACAAGTATTAAACGGGACAACATTGACAATAGAAAAAGATTTGTTTTTTTTTTTCATATTAATGAAGTTGCCAATTTTATTTGACTGCTTTCCACTTCCCCTTTCCTGTATTTGAAACATTTGAAAGAAAAGCGGATGAATTAGAAAATGGCTTCCTAATTTTTTTTTCGGTCGTCCTCACCGGATATTTTTGTTGGACAACATTTTGAAATTATAAATTTTTTAAATAACAGTTTTTGAAAATTATTTTTTGTTGATTTCGCTCAAATCCGAAACCGAAATCCGTAAACCATTTTAAATTTTTTGAAATTTTTGTATAGCAGGCTCATTTGTAGAGCTAGGAGTTTCAGTGAGAAACTTTTGGAGTATACATAGGAGGTGTAGGATGAAATTATATCCCGCAATGCTGGCCTTCCATCTCCTTTTCGTAATAGACACATTCCACCGTGACGTGAAATCGCTTTTCCGGACTTTTCAGCACTGTTATCATTCTAGAAGTCAACCAATTTACTTGAAAAAGAAAAAAATTGTAGCAAACGGTCGCAAATTGAATTACCTTCAAATGAACATAATTTGGTCATTTTAAAATTTAAGTTGTTTTTGTTGTGATTAATTACTTTTGTGACGTGAATTCACGCTAGAATTACCCATTTCCGACTTTAGAACATACATCTTTGATTTCCTGTTCTCTCTGTGGAAATAGATTATCGGTGTTTTCAAATGAGTTGTAGAAAAAACAATTTCCCACAATTTGATGTACGTAGCTTTCCGATTGAACCACAACGAACGAAGTTATGCTTATTTGAAGTTGTGACGTGAATTCACGCAGTTCAAACAGAACAGGGTAGTTGACTGAATTCACGTCACGAATATAAAGTTATACCTGTGGTTATACTGAACCATTCTTCGGAGCTTTCAAATTTTATGTACTTTCAAAAACGATATTCTGTTGTTCCGACTATAAAAATCATCAATTTTCATTATCAGCACCTAATTTTTTCCTTATTTTGATTGGCACTTAAATAGCAACATATTGAGGGATCATATGTTAAAATTACTACTGTCTTCATTTAAAGATTCACCAAAAAAAAAATTTTTTATTTTTTTTTTTCAATCCTTTTGTATTTTTATTCCAAAATAATGAACTTATAAAAAAAATCAACTAAATTATGCTCGATTTGTAAAAATCCGACCATCTGGAGGGTCAAAACAGCTTCCAGAGCACATTTTTCATATAAAATTTAACAAAAAACATATTTTGTGACGTGAATTCACTCATTCGCGCTGTTGTAACTCAGCTAGATTTCAACCGATTTCTATAAATTTTAGAGTTTTGGAATCCTCTTATCGTTTTCAAAGAAAATCTCATTTTTTTATTTAAAAAAAAGTCAGAGTTTTCTCGTAAAATTAAAAACTTCCCTTTTTTTGTGACGTGAATTCACTCATTTGCGACTGTTTTTGTTCGCTTTTCAAACCAACTACATTGGATATAAACAAATTCTTTTTTCTACAAAATGAAGCCGTGTATTTTGGCTTCTGAACATACTAAAAATATTTCCAAAAAAAAATCATCCATATATTAAAATTAATGATTTTGTAAAAGTTGTCAAAAACACCACTTTTTTCATCAAAAAAACTGATTTTCAAAATCATCTAAAACATGTGTAAAAAAAACTTTTCTCTCTTTTTCCCGTTGGTTTTGTGTAATTTGAATTATCAAAATTATAGACAATTTTGAGATTTTTTGATACGCGAACGGATAAAAATCACTTTTGAGCGGTACAAGCGCGTGGAATGTGTCAATAGACCGAATTAATTCGATCGTTCCATTTAAAAATACATGCCTACAACGCCTAGAGCTGGTTTGTAAGTTGAACCTGCCTTCGAAAAACAACGCCAATCATCGGACGACCCTGAAACCTCAAATCTCGTAACGCATCTTTCAGAACATTGCAAAAACCAACATACAAATTAAGTCCACACCGGCAACAAAAAGTTCATCGCAGGAAATTTTCTTTATTCCCGGTATTGGTGCGTTCCGGTTTTGCTTTTTGCGACCTTCCGAGCTTCGACATTGACGTCGTCGTCGTCATCGCGATGTGGGCCGACCAAATTGCTGAAAAAAGTTTGTGGTCGTCTTTTTGGGTGAAAAATGAACTAAATAAGTTACCCCGTGCAATGCGCTCGAAATTTTTACAACGGTGTGATGGAGCAGTCTCGAGCAAGAAAAGGGCGATTCAACCGGTAAAAACTTGCTTCATTTGCCCCGGTTCGTCGAGTTTATGCAAAGTTTCGGTGACAGTTTTGACTTAAAGACATATCGACCGGAATGCAGATTTGATTCGAGCACACCCCAAAATTTGTTACAGCTGTGCCTACGATGATTAATTTGTCTTCCAATTTGAACAAATCAATTGTAGGTAAATGTCTAATATTCTGAAATAGATTTTTTCCAACTTCTTTGTTGATTTCTTAAAAGAATTTCAAATGCCTCAAGCAGTTGGATTGCTCCCAAACATTTCATCAGGCGTCAATTTCCTGAAAAATTAAAATAGAAATAACTGCAACTTTATCGCCCGGAGAGAAATTACGATCCAGTTGCATCATCGCAAGACCTGTCTCGATCAGATGGCTTGAAGCTTAATGCTGCTCTAAACTTAGCTGAAACACTCTAACTTAACCAAACTAAACGGAACTTGTTGAGGTCTGGGATGCTGTTCCGAAGAAAGGATTGTGGAACACACGAATTGGCACTCGGGAAGAAATGGGAGAGAAAAAAAGCTAGCCCACAACTCCTTCCACCAGGTCGTAGACCCCGATGATCAACAGCAGCCAACAGTTCCTCCTGGTTGGTTAAGGTATATCTATTTTTTTTTCGCTTCCAGCTCTGTCTCTAAGCGATTTGCTCCACTCCTAACTCGATCGACGACGTCTTGTTGTAAAGCAAGTTGCTTACTGCTGCGGTTCCTGAAAGGCTCCTCAACACCACACGTTTCGATTTGGGATGCAGATCACACTTGTCTGTACCACCGGACTTAAGCAAACCGGCTCTCTGGATAAAACGGTGCGGCATCTTCGTCGATGGCTTTCTTCAGGAGAATCTTCCTCTTGTGAGTGTTCGAACTGGGAGATGGGAAAGGAAGTTGGGCGACCATCATCATCATCACAATCACGTGGAAGTGGAATTTCTGCGATGCCCCGTTTCAAATCGGCGCCATGTGGTGTTGAGTTATGGGTTTCGAGTTATTTTTAAATTGCCGGAAATATTTGCAGTTTGAGCTTATGGAATCTATCGATAATGATATCACTTGATCCATAGCAAACTAGCAGTTGAATTGGAAGTTAAACTATATAGATTTGTTCCAGACAGTCGTTTTTTAGTCAAAATGCACAATATGATCATTTAGGTATGTAGAGATTTCCCAAAGCCAAATTTTACTGTTCCAACCCCTCATATCTATTTTTTTTAGAAACCATACCGTACTGTAAACTTTGAAAGTCACAGTTTGAAGTAGGAAATTTAAAAAAAAATGTAAAATGTTCAATGAAAATAACAAATAGTTCTAGCAATACGGTGAAAACTGAATAGATTAATGAAAATTAAAATGTACGGGAAATTAAAAGAATCAATTACAAAATCAAAATATCTGTGATTTTATTTCGTATAGTTTGGTTTTGTATACGACTTTGACAAATTTATTACCAAGATTGGAATCTTCATTATTAAGTATTTAGGATTTTTATCAAGGCTTTCCTCACTATTAAATGATTTAGTGAGGCATTTTCAAAGGTGATGGTAAGTATTAGAGGAACATGAGATATTAAAGAAAGAAAGATTTTTTTTGTTTCGATTATCGTCGTTTTAACATCTTTATGTTATTCGCGACTTATATCAACGATGCAGTTGGCGGACAGTCATTGAAAAACTAATCCGGTACAAATGTGATCGATGTTTTCTCTTGGGCTCGAACTCACGGACATCGTATCATGAAGCAACTGACATGCCAACTGAGCTATATCACAAGCCCTAAGAATAAGAATAAATATCACAAGTTTCACGAAAAAGATACACCGGCTCACCGACAGGACTTGAACCCGCAATTTCCGCATCAATACAACGGCGCATTAGCTAATTACACCACAGTGAACGTGACGAAAAAGGTTCTAGCAGGCGTGCATGTCAAGTTCCATCGGCCGAAACCTCGATCTTCTATCTATCTTTGAAAATGTGATAATTTTCAGGTACAAAGATGTCCCAATACGAACTCAAAACATTAGATTTGATTTCAGCAGAGCAACATCACCCTATGTAACTTGTCTGCTCGGAACCTTGAGTAGCACTGATTGTTTCTTCATATGACCAGGGTTGCCAACATTTTCCTGCATGCTAAATAGTCGCAAGAACTTACTCGTAGGCCATGAACGCTCTTGGAAAACTTCTACTCATACTCTACCTAATGGTCGAAATCACTTTAATTTCAGATTGTTTAGGTTGATATTGCTGAACAGATTTGTTCTGATGTATGGGGTCTTATATCATCCCTTAGTGAATTTTTTTCGTAAATTGTGGGCTATACGGTTTGGATGCAAAAATGGATAAGCTATGTGTTCATAAAGGATTGGAAAATAAGCACAACTAGTCGTTCTTTAATTTCTCGTTTGTTACTAATGGTTTAATTTCTTCGGCTGAATCTTCATTAATATGAGAACTCGGTTAAGGTTCAAACTCCACATTTAAGATTGGAATTCAGATTTGGCGAAATTGGAAATCTGTTTCAAAACCTGTTTCATCTGTTTCAATTCTCAAATTATGCTCACATTTCTCATTTGCTTGGGAAACTCGTTTTCCACTTTTTCCCCTCTCTTCTCCCTTTTCCCCAGAGCACAGTGGTTTAAAACTCGAAAAACGTGATCATGGGCTTTTTGAAGGCCTAATTGTCAAAATAGCTTTATGGTATGTTCTACAATGTTTCATCATTTTAAAATGCGCATATTTTATTGTTAAGTTTTTCCTGATAAATTCACCTATAAGTGAGATAATTTTTCTATTTGCTGTATTTATCATTTTACCACTATGACGTTTTCAGAAAAGTTGTAGATCATCTTATTTTAAGAAACTTTATTGAAGACGTCAAAGCTCTAACTTTTGAACAACATGTAAAAGGACATTTTTTCAAAAACTTACCTCAAATAACGAAAAACCTCATGCATACAAACGAAACTATATCTCTATGAAAGTTGAAAAATTGCACTTTCTAATAAATATGTTTTTGTTTTGGTATGTTTGCAACTTTTAGAGAACAATGAAAACATGCCATTTTTAACAGAATTCTGCCAAAAGTACCATTAAACTTCAAAATACTGACTTGACACCTTCAATGAAGTTCTTTAGTTTTACAATTGTCACAACTCTCTCATACAAAGTTTTTCTCCAAACACGCCTCAAAATAAGTTTAACGAATTTTTCGTTATTTGAGGTAAGTTTTTGAAAAAATGTCCTTAAACATGTTGTTTTGATAGAGCTTTGACGTCATTTTAAAATGATGAAACATTGTAGAACATACCATAAAGCTATTTTGACAATTAGGCCTTCAAAAAGCCCATGATCACGTTTTTCGAGTTTAAAACCACTGTGCAGAGGGAGGGATCCCAAACTGAGAAGGAGGGATCCCAAACTATTATACGAACCTTCCTCAGCCCCGGAAGCTTCCTTCTGCCAAATTTCACGTAAATCGGTTCAGTAGTTTTCGAGTCTGTAGGGAACAGACAGACAGACAGACAGTAATTCATTTTTATACTTATAGATGTCTTGTAAAGTTGTCTTATGATTTCTAATGTTTACTTATTTAATTTTTTGAATTTCGTTTGCCCAATTTTCTTTTGATTTATATTTTGTCTTATAATATCATGTCTTGTTTTGTCATGATTTACCTTATTTTATTTCGTCTTATGTTACTTGACAATGTTTTATAATATTTTGTCTAGATTTACCTGTTTATTTTTATTTTTATTTTTATTTATTTTTATTTGTTTAATCTTGTTCTATAAAGTTTTAAACTATTTAGCATGTTTAATTTTATTCAACCTTTTTTATCTTGTTTTTTTTTTGCCGTGATATTTATCAAACCTAGTTAAGTTTTGTTTTACCCTTTTTTTCCTTCTTATATCTTGATTGTTCCTGTTTATCTTGTATTGTATACTTATTTACTATATTTTATCTTGTCTGACCTCGCTCAGTCTTGTTTTATCTTGTTTTATTCGGTTTTGTCTGTATGTCTGGTCTTGTCTTATTGAATCTTTTATTTATGTTGTTGTTTCGTTTTTTAAACTTGTTTTATCCTGCTTTTCCTTGTTCATCTAGTTTTGTCATGTTCCATCTCGTTTCATATTGTTTTAGCTTGTTATATTTATTTTGACAATCTTGTTTTTAACTTCTACTCGTTCAGTTCTTTCACCCAAAAATTCATAATTTGAGTAGAGGCTTCATGCTATTTTCAGTTGTTTAAAGCATTCCAGTGGATCAGTGGAAGCCATTCTCGTATCATTTTTGTGTAAAGTATTGAAACGCTCATGTAATTTCATCACTACAATCGGTATGAAATTTCCTTTCTTATGAATATAAATTTATTGCAAAAATGTTGCGTGAATATGCCCAAAATCGAACGCAAAGTTGAATTTTTGTGCAAGAAAATATTTAAAATTGCAAATTGACAAAAAGTTCGAAAAACAGCTACCTTTGAAAATTTGTCAAAAATCTGTTTCGTATTCTGAAAGCCTAAAGAAGCTAAGATGTGCCAATTTGCGTCAATCCTCTCTTTTTCAATTCTCTTTTCAAAATTTATCTGGTACGACTTAAACAGTTACAACGGTTTATTGATTGAAAAGTACGGTTTTAACACCACTTTTTCACTTTTTTGTGGTAATGATCTTAAAAAATTTCATTTTTCCTTATGTGCAACGTATAGCTTCTAACTTAAAGTTGCCAGATTGCCCGGTGGTATCTGGGTTTGCCCGGATATTTAATATAAAATTTGGGAACAGTCAGGCCCGTCCCGGTTGCCCGGATTTCTGGAAATGCCCGGATTTGGCCCGAATTTATTCAATTTATTTGGCAAATAAAACAAAACAAAAACAAATTGTGTCGTAAAAATTATTTATTTATGCCACCAAAACGAAATTTTTTGAGCAAGTTTTTTAAAATTAACCATGTATCGTTTTTGGAAGCCTAAAATACGTCTGTCGATGAGTTTTGATGAAATTATTTATTTTTTATTTTTTTTCCTTGATTTTTGTTGGGTATATAAGACTTTGAACAACTGAAAAACATATTTGAGTTACATTACGAGGTTTTCAAAACTATAAACATTGTAAAAATTGGTTAGAAAGCAAGAGACATTTATCGGTTTTAAGCGAGGACTGTAATTTTAAAAGTCAAGGTCCGATTAGGGAGTTTTTTTCCTGGGCCTTTAAGATGCGTTCCAAAAAAGGAATGATGCAAAATTAAAGATTTCAAGAGGTCATTGAAGGTTCCCGATTTTTTTATCAATTTGTTGCACCCGAATAAAGTTACAAGCCGCCAAACTTCCAATAGTGTCAAATGGACAGTTCGGAGTTCGGAGTTCCATTTCTTGATCGTCGAACTACACAAAAAAATCCCCGCACCTCTGCATTTTTTCGAGTAAACACCAACTCTTGACGTTTTATGCATTTTGAAGTCATTTGGCGTTGAAATTAAAATTGGTGGTAAAAACCGAAACTTTGAGCGCATTTAGACACCTCTAAATCAAGTCCGATTGAGCTGAAATTTTGCACAGGTCAGTTTTTTGGGCCAATCTACCAAATGTTCATGGTCGGTTTGCAAAATTCGACATGAACCTTTTTGCTGCTACCCTAATAAAGGTCGTGATTTGTTTACCAAAATTTCTTTTTTTCTATAATTTTACTCACTTTTTCAGTTAATTCAATAACTATGATAATTTTTTTTATTCTTTGTCTTTAATTCATGTGTTTTCGTTGTTTGTTTCGACACATTTATCATGCCCTTCCTCCATTTTCTTTTTACATTCAACTTTTACAACTTCTGATCAAGTCACTTTGATGACACCTAAATATAGTTGCCTAATGTTAATAGCAGTTAATCAATGTTTAAAAAAAAAGTTTTAAAATATCTACAACATCTTTGTATTGCTAAACACGGGTAAGAAAATTGCGTGTAGTATTTTTTTTAGAAGGAAAAGATTCACCAACCGTAGATTGTTTTCATTTCCTCGGTGAACATCGTGCCTCCAAATAGTCGGAACCCGGCCCTCCGGATGTTTAATGTTGCCATCAGTTGGGCAGAAGTCGAAGCAAGAAAAAATCTACTTATTCGCGTTTCGGTGTGAGAAAGTGCTCTCTCTCTCGCGCTGGTCCATTCGAAACGCATCTTAGCGACGCACGTTCCGGATATCTTCCTCGCGGATCACGAATCGGACAAAGTGAGAGCATGTTTTTTGTTTGTTCGAATGCTTGTAGTTAGACGTTTTTTTTTGCAACTAAACACCACACCGGAC
Organism: Uranotaenia lowii; assembly: GCF_029784155.1. Taxonomy (NCBI): domain Eukaryota; kingdom Metazoa; phylum Arthropoda; class Insecta; order Diptera; family Culicidae; genus Uranotaenia; species Uranotaenia lowii. Next base: position 8,022,347 of record NC_073693.1, on the reverse strand, counting down.
CGATGCTGATTTGTTTTGTATAGTTTGTATTTCTGCGGGTTGCTGATGCTCATCGGAAGTTGTTTGGTTGGAGGAGCCTTTCTGTTTTGCCACCTGCCAACTGGTGCGAATCGCGCGAATCTACGATAGCTTGCTGGGTATCCCGGGGGCTAAATGGTGGGTGTTGTTGCTTATGGCGACTTCACACCAGTTTTCTCCTCGCGTCGTCGTCGCGATCGTGAGAATGGCCGTCTTCGTGGGCCGAAATGATCGCGTGAGGTTGTTGATTTTTTCGGACTTTTTTCGGGGTGCAAACATCGCATCCGACTTTCTATGGGACAATCGTGGCGTAAAGTAAGGTAATTGGGTGCAGTTATTCCAAGACCGGCGAATTGCACTGATCCATGAACTTGATGTTTTTTAGAGGTTTTTTCTAGTAGATGAAAGTGACCCATAAAAGAACATCCAAATACAGTTCCGCCACAATCATGGGTCGCATACAATCATCAGCCATCGAACATTTCAACTGCTGATATCTGCTGAACTAAAAAATGATTTTATTACTTTGGTACTATTCAATTCCTTATGAGAATAAACCTCAAAAGTATGTGTGCACGTAAAGTAATGTCTACTACTGTTCATTCAATTTTTGACGGTCGCTATATAAGTAAGAGCGTCATCGGAGAATCATCTACAGGATTACACTAACGTTACTCCATCAAATTTTATATGGGGTTTACTGCATTTGCTACCAGTTGGCACATTTGACCCGTTTGCGTATCAAAACCGGAATGGTCCAATTTTTCGGCGATGTTTTTGTGCGATTTTGCGGTAAATCTTCTTCCGATTTCACCTAGTTTTAGAATCATACTGATTACTTACAATAAAAAGCGTCCGACATTGCTTGAAACCAAACCAGACAGAGGGTAAAAAGTTCATCGCAGCGCAAGTTCAGTTCATTGCCGGTTCGGAACTTACCTTTTCATTTTTGTGCGCTCCGGTTTTGCTGTTTTTCTAACGACCGTCGTCGTTGATTTGAAAAGACTAATTTACTGTGCAAACTTTTTACCAACGTTAGGGCGAAAACTGATCCAACTATGTTAGTTACTCCGCGTTTTTTTCAGAGCAAGTTCACTCGTGTTGGGAAAAGTGGTAGAAATTTTGACACCTGCAGCACATTTTGAAAACCTGACCATTCAAAAACGTTTTCAAGATCTTTGCATTCAATTTTTTTTACAACACGTGTTCTATTTCCGCATGCTGTGATGCAAAAATAGCTCGATTTCTATCAAATACGGCTGGAATAGAAACAGTTCTGTAAAAAATACAACGCTTAAAAATCTTGAAAATGTTTTTGCATGCCTAAATTTTCAAAATGTGCTAAAATTGACAAAATTTCTACCACTTTTTCCCAACACCAGTGAACTTGCTCTTAGATGGTGACGTGTAGCCAGTGCTCAAAAAAGGGCAATTCCACCGGTGAAAACTTACTTCGGTTCGCTGCGTAAGAAAGATTATTTATGACAGTTCTTTTTCGTGTTTTTTTTTTCGAAAACCTTGACTTGTCGACCGGAAAGCAGATTGAAGAAGTTGTTCAGTTGAGCAATTGGTTAAAAATTTGCATCGAATAAAGTGGGTTACATTTCTATTTTCCTTATTTGATTTTGATTTCTAGTTTTCAGAAAAATTAAATTTTTTTCCGTTTTTTACTTATAACCTGTAGTCTATCATCACATATATTGAATACATCGATTTATCCAGAAATAATGACAATATTTTATGAGAACCCGTAAGTCTATCATGTTATTTAATATATTAAATGGTGAAATATTATTATAAAAATTTTTTTTTTTTTAATTAAGAGAACATTCTTTCCAATTTTCACTACCACTTTAAAACTATAAATTTGGAATCGGGTCAAAAGGGAAGGCTAGCGACCACAAGTATTCTTAAGCCAAGCGGAAAGAAGAGTATTTTTTATTACTGGAATCAAAGCATGGATGAACGATTGAAGATTTCTTACCGAAGTGACTCAACATCAACGTCGTCGGAAAACACTGGATTCTTAACAAAACATTATTTCTTGCGTGTGCTAACATCTTTAGAATTTGCCAAATACGACAGATAAGGAAAACCACTTTAAATTAGTTTTTAATATCCAGAATGCGCTGTCCAGACTATTAAAATTCAAAATGAAAAAAGTTGCTAATAATTGATGTCAGTTTTTTCTGAAAATTTTATAAAAATAGACATGAAATGGTTTTTGAAAGTCTTAAATACAATTTAAAACCTGCAGATAAGTTTTGATGAAAACAAATTTTTTTAAAGTTTTTTTTTTTGTTTATTTTCGTTGAGTATTTCTTGAGTTTTGACAAAGCTAGCCAGGATTTTTGGGCGACAATTTTGAAATCAAACCCCAGCTTTTGCCAGAATTTTAGATAAATCAAATAAATCTCTGATCGATCTGTTATTTCATTTTATCGAATTCTTCAACTCCCAACCTTTTCGGTGCAAAGTGAGCTAACGAAAAGGACCAAACTGCCAAAAATGCCAAAAATGCCAAAAATGATAAAAATGATAAAAATGACAAAAATGACAAAAATGACAAAAATGACAAAAATGACAAAAATGACAAAAATGACAAAAATGACAAAAATGACAAAAATGACAAAAATGACAAAAATGACAAAAATGACAAAAATGACAAAAATGACAAAAATGACAAAAATGACAAAAATGACAAAAATGACAAAAATGACAAAAATGACAAAAATGACAAAAATGACAAAAATGACAAAAATGACAAAAATGACAAAAATGACAAAAATGACAAAAATGACAAAAATGACAAAAATGACAAAAATGACAAAAATGACAAAAATGACAAAAATGACAAAAATGACAAAAATGACAAAAATGACAAAAATGACAAAAATGACAAAAATGACAAAAATGACAAAAATGACAAAAATGACAAAAATGACAAAAATGACAAAAATGACAAAAATGACAAAAATGACAAAAATGACAAAAATGACAAAAATGACAAAAATGACAAAAATGACAAAAATGACAAAAATGACAAAAATGACAAAAATGACAAAAATGACAAAAATGACAAAAATGACAAAAATGACAAAATGACAAAAATGACAAAAATGACAAAAATGACAAAAAATGACAAAAATGACAAAAATGACAAAAATGACAAAAATGACAAAAATGACAAAAATGACAAAAATGACAAAAATGACAAAAATGACAAAATGACAAAAATGACAAAAATGACAAAAATGACAAAAATGACAAAAATGACAAAAATGACAAAAATGACAAAAATGACAAAAATGACAAAAATGACAAAAATGACAAAAATGACAAAAATGACAAAAATGACAAAAATGACAAAAATGACAAAAATGACAAAAATGACAAAAATTACAAAAATGACAAAAATGACAAAAATGACAAAAATGACAAAAATGACAAAAATGACAAAAATGACAAAAATGACAAAAATGACAAAAATGACAAAAATGACAAAATGACAAAAATGACAAAAATGACAAAAATGACAAAAATGACAAAAATGACAAAAATGACAAAAATGACAAAAATGACAAAAATGACAAAAATGACAAAAATGACAAAATGACAAAAATGACAAAAATGACAAAAATGACAAAAATGACAAAAATGACAAAAATGACAAAATGACAAAAATGACAAAAATGACAAAAATGACAAAAATGACAAAAATGACAAAAATGACAAAAATGACAAAAATGACAAAAATGACAAAAATGTCAAAAATGACAAAAATGACAAAAATGACAAAAATGACAAAAATGACAAAAATGACAAAAATGACAAAAATGACAAAAATGACAAAAATGACAAAAATGACAAAAATGACAAAAATGAGAAAAATGACAAAAATGACAAAAATGACAAAAATGACAAAAATGACAAAAATGACAAAAATGACAAAAATGACAAAAATGACAAAAATGACAGAAATGACAAAAATGACAAAAATGACAAAATGACAAAATGACAAAAATGACAAAAATGAAAAAAATGACAAAATTGACAAAATTGACAAAATTGACAAAATTGACAAAATTGACAAAATTGACAAAATTGACAAAATTGACAAAATTGACAAAATTGACAAAATTGACAAAATTGACAAAATTGACAAAATTGACAAAATTGACAAAATTGACAAAATTGACAAAATTGACAAAATTGACAAAATTGACAAAATTGACAAAATTGACAAAATTGACAAAATTGACAAAATTGACAAAATTGACAAAATTGACAAAATTGACAAAATTGACAAAATTGACAAAATTGACAAAATTGACAAAATTGACAAAATTGACAAAATTGACAAAATTGACAAAATTGACAAAATTGACAAAATTGACAAAATTGACAAAATTGACAAAATTGACAAAATTGACAAAATTGACAAAATTGACAAAATTGACAAAATTGACAAAATTGACAAAATTGACAAAATTGACAAAATTGACAAAATTGACCGAAATGACAAAATTGACAAAATTGACGAAATTGACAAAATTGATAAAATTGACAAAATTTGACAAAATTGACAAAATTGACAAAATTGACAAAATTGACCAAATTGACAAAATTGACAAAATTGACAAAATTGACAAAATTGACAAAATTGACAAAATTGACAAAATTGACAAAATTGACAAAATTGACAAAATTGACAAAATTGACAAAATTGACAAAATTGACAAAATTGACAAAATTGACAAAATTGACAAAATTGACAAAATTGACAAAATTGACAAAATTGACAAAATTGACAAAATTGACAAAATTGACAAAATTGACAAAATTGACAAAATTGACAAAATTGACAAAATTGACAAAATTGACAAAATTGACAAAATTGACAAAATTGACAAAATTGACAAAATTGACAAAATTGACAAAATTGACAAAATTGACAAAATTGACAAAATTGACAAAATTGACAAAATTGACAAAATTGACAAAATTGACAAAATTGACAAAATTGACAAAATTGACAAAATTGACAAAATTGACAAAATTGACAAAATTGACAAAATTGACAAAATTGACAAAATTGACAAAATTGACAAAATTGACAAAATTGACAAAATTGACAAAATTGACAAAATTGACAAAATTGACAAAATTGACAAAATTGACAAAATTGACAAAATTGACAAAATTGACAAAATTGACAAAATTGACAAAATTGACAAAATTGACAAAATTGACAAAATTGACAAAAATTGACAAAATTGACAAAATTGACAAAATTGACAAAATTGACAAAATTGACAAAATTGACAAAATTGACAAAATTGACAAAATTGACAAAATTGACAAAATTGACAAAATTGACAAAATTGACAAAATTGACAAAATTGACAAAATTGACAAAATTGACAAAATTGACAAAATTGACAAAATTGACAAAATTGACAAAATTGACAAAATTGACAAAATTGACAAAATTGACAAAATTGACAAAATTGATAAAATTGACAAAATTGACAAAATTGACAAAATTGACAAAATTGACAAAATTGACAAAATTGACAAAATTGACAAAATTGACAAAATTGACAAAATTGACAAAATTGACAAAATTGACAAAATTGACAAAATTGACAAAATTGACAAAATTGACAAAATTGACAAAATTGACAAAATTGACAAAATTGACAAAATTGACAAAATTGACAAAATTGACAAAATTGACAAAATTGACAAAATTGACAAAATTGACAAAATTGACAAAATTGACAAAATTGACAAAATTGACAAAATTGACAAAATTGACAAAATTGACAAAATTGACAAAATTGACAAAATTGACAAAATTGACAAAATTGACAAAATTGACAAAATTGACAAAATTGACAAAATTGACAAAATTGACAAAATTGACAAAATTGACAAAATTGACAAAATTGACAAAATTGACAAAATTGACAAAATTGACAAAATTGACAAAATTGACAAAATTGACAAAATTGACAAAATTGACAAAATTGACAAAATTGACAAAATTGACAAAATTGACAAAATTGACAAAATTGACAAAATTGACAAAATTGACAAAATTGACAAAATTGACAAAATTGACAAAATTGACAAAATTGACAAAATTGACAAAATTGACAAAATTGACAAAATTGACAAAATTGACAAAATTGACAAAATTGACAAAATTGACAAAATTGACAAAATTGACAAAATTGACAAAATTGACAAAATTGACAAAATTGACAAAATTGACAAAATTGACAAAATTGACAAAATTAACAAAATTGACAAAATTGACAAAATTGACAAAATTGACAAAATTGACAAAATTGACAAAATTGACAAAATTGACAAAATTGACAAAATTGACAAAAATTGACAAAATTGACAAAATTGACAAAATTGACAAAATTGACAAAATTGACAAAATTGACAAAATTGACAAAATTGACAAAATTGACAAAATTGACAAAATTGACAAAATTGACAAAATTGACAAAATTGACAAAATTGACAAAATTGACAAAATTGACAAAATTGACAAAATTGACAAAATTGACAAAATTGACAAAATTGACAAAATTGATAAAATTGACAAAATTGACAAAATTGATAAAATTGACAAAATTGACAAAATTGACAAAATTGACAAAATTGACAAAATTGACAAAATTGACAAAATTGACAAAATTGACAAAATTGACAAAATTGACAAAATTGACAAAATTGACAAAATAGACAAAATTGACAAAATTGACAAAATTGACAAAATTGACAAAATTGACAAAATTGACAAAATTGACAAAATTGACAAAATTGACAAAATTGACAAAATTGACAAAATTGACAAAATTGACAAAATTGACAAAATTGACAAAATTGACAAAATTGACAAAATTGACAAAATTGACAAAATTGACAAAATTGACAAAATTGACAAAATTGACAAAATTGACAAAATTGACAAAATTGACAAAATTGACAAAATTGACAAAATTGACAAAATTGACAAAATTGACAAAATTGACAAAATTGACAAAATTGACAAAATTGACAAAATTGACAAAATTGACAAAATTGACAAAATTGACAAAATTGACAAAATTGACAAAATTGACAAAATTGACAAAATTGACAAAATTGACAAAATTGACAAAATTGACAAAATTGACAAAATTGACAAAATTGACAAAATTGACAAAATTGACAAAATTGACAAAATTGACAAAATTGACAAAATTGACAAAATTGACAAAATTGACAAAATTGACAAAATTGACAAAATTGACAAAATTGACAAAATTGACAAAATTGACAAAATTGACAAAATTGACAAAATTGACAAAATTGACAAAATTGACAAAATTGACAAAATTGACAAAATTGACAAAATTGACAAAATTGACAAAATTGACAAAATTGACAAAAATGACAAAAATGACAAAAATGATAAAAATGACAAAAATGACAAAAATGACAAAAATGACAAAAATGACAAAAATGACAAAAATGACAAAAATGACAAAAATGACAAAAATGACAAAAATGACAAAAATGACAAAAATGACAAAAATGACAAAAATGACAAAAATGACAAAAATGACAAAAATGACAAAAATGACAAAAATGACAAAAATGACAAAAATGACAAAAATAACAAAAATAACAAAAATAACAAAAATGACAAAAATGACAAAAATGACAAAAATGACAAAAATGACAAAATGACAAAAATGACAAAAATGAAAAAAATGACAAAATTGACAAAATTGACAAAATTGACAAAATTGACAAAATTGACAAAATTGACAAAATTGACAAAATTGACAAAATTGACAAAATTGACAAAATTGACAAAATTAACAAAATTGACAAAATTGACAAAATTGACAAAATTGACAAAATTGACAAAATTGACAAAATTGACAAAATTGACAAAATTGACAAAATTGACAAAATTGACAAAAATTGACAAAATTGACAAAATTGACAAAATTGACAAAATTGACAAAATTGACAAAATTGACAAAATTGACAAAATTGACAAAATTGACAAAATTGACAAAATTGACAAAATTGACAAAATTGACAAAATTGACAAAATTGACAAAATTGACAAAATTGACAAAATTGACAAAATTGATAAAATTGACAAAATTGACAAAATTGACAAAATTGATAAAATTGACAAAATTGACAAAATTGACAAAATTGACAAAATTGACAAAATTGACAAAATTGACAAAATTGACAAAATTGACAAAATTGACAAAATTGACAAAATTGACAAAATTGACAAAATTGACAAAATTGACAAAATTGACAAAATTGACAAAATTGACAAAATTGACAAAATTGACAAAATTGACAAAATTGACAAAAATGACAAAAATGACAAATGAGGATCAGATTTTGAATCTTTAATCCCAATGCCGCTGGTTAATAAAACTTTATTCCGGAGAATTTTTTTTTTTTTTGGAAAACGAATGCACAGAGAACAGACGTACAAGCTCGAACAAAAAATTGTCAAAAAAGTGTGTAAAATTTCAAATGCTGACATCCAAAAAATACGTTGGAAACTGACTTGAAACAGTGCCATCTATTGCGCCGTTCGGAAGTTACAAATCAAATTTTCAAGTGCCTGTTTTCGAAAAGGCGTAATCGTAATCGAACTCATTAATAAATAAACACATGCCACTCTTAAATCGACGGATTTAAATTAGTGCTAGGTAAATGCAATAAAAGTTTCTTTTGACTGGACAGAATTTCACTTCCTTTATTTTATACGGTTTTTACCTATTGACTTATTTCGGTGAGTGAAATATCTTTTTTCATGATATAAGTAGCATTTTGGGTTACTTTTTTTCACCCATCATCAGATGACCCTCAGAGTAACCCGAAACGTTACGTAAATAAAAAAAAATTGTTTCACTCACCGAAAAAAAGTAAATATCTAAGTAAAAACTGTAAAAACTGGTGATAAACTTTAATTCATTTCTTTTATTTTTGCACTACCGAGACAGTTGAAATAACTAACAGTTTTACAATACGTTTTTGCACTTCTTGAACGGTTATCGTCAGAGGACGAATCGGCTATATCCAGTCAATTAAGCTTCCTTGACGATCTTGACGATTAGTCTTACCCATCAGGATTCTAAACATCTCAAAGCGGGTTACTTTCAACACAGAGAACAGACGTACAAGCTCGAACAAAAAATCTTCCGAAACGTGTGAAAAATTTCAAATGCAATCACCAAAAAAATACGTTAAAAATTGAATTGAGACAGTGCCATCTGTTGCGCCGTTCAAAAGTTACAAATCAACTTTAAAGTGCCGAGCTTTCGGAAAGTCGTAATCGTACATGAAAAAAATCGTACAGTAAAATGAACGGCTTCTATTTATTGCTAGATAAATGCAATAAAAGTTGCTTTAATTGGGCTAAATTTCAATTCTTTATTTTTGTACTACTACGACAGTTAAATTAACTAACAGCTGTGGTATAAGTGTTCGAACTTCTTAAACAGTAATTGAAGTTAGAAAGCGCATCGCCTATGTCTAGTCAAATATAAAAACATTCTTGACGATCAGTCTCACCCAGCAATACTGATTCTTGGCATCTCAAAGCGGGTTACTTTCACATATCACTTTAGCATCCCACTGTTGAAAACTTTGAATGTTTAACAAATTTGAAGTATTGTAAAATTTTCTTGAAGAATGTCAAATAACTCATACGACCCATTGAAAACTGACTGAAAATTCGTTATTTTTTCTCAGCTTTGTTTTGACAGTTCTGTTTGGAGTGTTTGGAGACATCTGGTGAGCCAGCCAAAAAACAAAAATAGGTTCAAACGATCGTTGGAAATTTTACACAAGTTTCAAGGGCTAGCTTGTACGTCTGTTCTCTGTGAAGAAAATTACTTCCCTCCCGTCATGCAGATGGACAATACGTGTTCTGGCCGGCACATTCGATCCCATTTGTACCCAAGACAAATCTGCCCAAGTATCGCCCAATCAAAGATTTTTACGAAACTTTGAGCCAATAAGGTGTAAAAAATAATTGGAGAGCCAAGAAATGCAAACAATTGATTGGTAGAATCAAGAGATGTATTCACAAAGTTGACATGAAGGCCGTACAACGCTACTGTTCCGATATCAAATGGAAGCTTAAACCGAACAGCCGATAATGGATCGTTTTCTTCTGTTCACTAATTATTTTTCAACAATGAACAATGTTCAAAGCTTGAAAAATAATATCCAAAATTTTCGTTACCACCCGTTAAACTAATAATAATTGAACACCAAAACGTTTCAACTGTGCTGCTGATAGAGCTGACGGTGAAAATGTTTAGGATATTCAATATAGAAATTTTAGTGTTTTTATTCGTTAAAAAGCTGTAATACTTTTTTTTGATAATGATTTTTTTTTTTAATATTTCCTTTTTAATGAATTTATTTGTTTTTTTTTTAAACCTTAATGTTCAAAGGTATTTTAGTTCTTGGTCCAATAAAATGTACCAGTTTAGTACCAAAACAGGAATAGTAGGTCAAAGTTGAAAATATTGACCATCCACATCTTTGCAAATCTATGTTGAAAATTCTAATTGAAACTTGGAGATAAAATCATGGACTATAAATAAATTTTCTGAAAGATAGAAAACTCCCGTTCAATTATGAGAAAAACATGGCTTTTTAAAAGCCACCGCTTAAATTGTCCAAAATAGGGCAGCTAACCCTACTACAATAATGCTTGAGGCAATGTGCTCATGAAGTCATTTTTCAAAGGACAGGATCCATATGAAAATATTTATATAGCGCCTCCAGAGAAAAAAATGTGCAGGATGTTCTTGTAGAAATATTATTTTCGGAGAACAAAACATTTTGACAGCTCATCGATTATTGTGAGCATTTCAAAGATAAATGAACGGGAAGGCTAACTTCCTTTTACATAATTATGAAAAGTGAAATGTTAAATAAACTTTTGACAGGTCTCTTTTGAAATGTTGAAATCTGAAGCGCTCCCAAAGAAACGAAGACCTTGAATTCAGTGCTGAAAAATGAGCTCAATCACAGCGCATTATCTGGAAGGAACGAAACCACACCTGCTCGATGAGGTGAAAAGTTGCACCGACAACGACGCGGAGTTCCGCGCAAAAAGTGGACCCAAACAGGTGCGGGAACGACCAACGCCCGGTAAACTGCTCGTTAAGATTTCGTGATACTTTCAAACGACGATGAAGACGACGCCATTGGGACCTCTCATAAGTTATAACGGTTGGAAATCAGTTGGGCAGAGTGCATCTGTGAGCGAGCAGAGGAGCCATTCATCATTTCACCTTCTTTGTTCGCCCAGCCTCCTTAAGACATCCATCGGAAGGTGATGATCTGCACTTTTTCTTCTCCTCTTGTTTCGTTATTATTCCAAACGAACGATTATGTTTTCTTGCGTGGGATTCCGCCATTGAGTTGCATACCGGCTGCAATCTGACCCAGTCAGTTGAAAGTTCCGCAGCTCCACAAGTTGAATTCCGGAAGGCATCTCAAGACTGCGGCAGGTGACAAAAGTAT